>NW_007378615.1:133984-186509 GCF_000475195.1 Diaphorina citri | reverse complement strand
TTGATGGAGTCGCTTTGTGCTAGTGGCAGGGGGGCTACTATATACATTATATTGTTGAGACGAAACATTCGTAATCGTCCATTGCGAAAGTAACAAGAAGAAAAAGATAAACAGTGTGAATGTAAAAAAAAGGGAGAGAGAGAGAGAGAGAGAGAGAGAGAGAGAGATAGGTACATAATTACATGAGAGGAAAAACAGAGGAGAAAGAGAGAGAGAGAGAGAGTAAAAGAGCAAGATGGAGAAGGGAAGAAAGAATAAACATTAAAGGTTAGAGAGGGAAAGAGAGAGAGAGAGAGAGAGAGGGAGAAAGAGATATTTAGGTTTAATAGAAGATATGCATTTGAGTATTTTGAGTAAATAAAATGGAATGAATAATGAAAAGTCAACTCCTATGTAAAAAGTTGCGAAAAATTCAAAATCTAAACTCAAAACTGCGAAAAAAGTTATTTTCAAATTACAACATTGTGAATTTGATTTTTTTTTTTTTGCTTTGTTTAAAGTGGCAAAATAGTTGTGAGGTCACATATTATAGGTACTATACCGCAGTTAATTTATTTACCTCTTTAACAGCACCTAAGAGAGAGAGAGAGAGAGATTGATTGATTGATTGAATATAACCATTTATTTACAATAAGAGAGAGAGAGAGAGAGAGAGAGAGAGAGAGAGAGAGAGAGAGAGAGAGAGAGAGAGAGAGAGAGAGAGAGAGAAGAAGAAAAAGTTTCGTATAGTTTTCACAACTGCACTAACTCATTTAATTTTTAACATTCTTTGTCTTCTGGAGAATTTCAAAGGGGAGGACGGAGGATATAGGGGAAGAGGGGGGGGTGTAAAGGTGCACATAAAAATAGGAAAAGGAATTTTCGTTAAGTACCTACCTATAATTATGTTGTTATGCTTGTCACAAATTTCGTTTCCAATTATGTATTATTATGGGGCACGGTTGGTCCAGTGGTAACGCGCTTGCTTGCCATGCAGAAGGTCCCGGGTTCGAATCCCACCATCGACAAAAATTTGTACTAGGTATATTTTGCATAAAAGTATAAGTAAATGTAATTTTGCTAATTTAGGAAGTAACCATATAGGTAGGAGGTACGTTAGGCACCTATATTTGGACAAAGCAAACAGATAAAACAAAATACTTAATTTGATAAAAACCCGACATGGTACCATGGAAGCTTGGAACGCTGAAAAACAAAATTCCTTTGTATGAAAATGCGAAATTGAGACTATGTGACTACAAACTTAGCAGACATGTTCGTGTTGACCCAGCACCTAAATGGGAAGTATTGTGTCTCTTCTCGCCCATCTGATGAGAGGCATACTACGGGATGGGCATGCTACCATGTTCAACCCAGAAAACTGTCTCACTCGGCCCAAATGGCGTGTCTAAGGGCCCCAATAGAGGCCCTCTTTCCGAGTTCCACCAATCCACTGAACCACATAGAGTATCTTTTCATGTTTTCCGTCTGTTTTCACAATAATAGCTCACAATGTTCCATCTTACCCTAGCCTCTAGGTCTCTAGACTAAAGTTGAATGTATTGATTAAAGTTTTAGGATACTAGGACAGGCTAGAAGTTGTACAGGCAGTGTTTTGTTTAACTTTATGACCACTGGATAATGATTAACTTTGCATTATATTCCAGTGGCGTATCCACGACAAATGTGAATCTATGTAACTACAATTACAGACCTATGTGTTTGCAACAAAACACTTGCGATTACTTAGGTAAGGTTTCAATAAGAGTAGAAATAATAGAAAGTAAAAATGAGGAATGAGATGAATCTATTTAATTTTGACATCCTTTGTAAATACTTTTTTACTTAAGTTATATATAAAAATCGCTCGTAAGTAAGTTATATATACCTACTTAAGTTATATATAAAAATAGCTCGTAAGTATCCAATTTTATATATAACTTAAGTAAAAAAGTACTTAAACAGGTAAGGTTCGTTCTCGGAACGGCTGGCTTTCTCTTATCCTGCCTTTCTTCGTTATTCGCTTCCGGGACGATAATAAATCAACGGCCACAGTTCCATATATCTACCATACCTCTTGAATGAGAAAAAAAAAGATATATTGATAGATTCTAACGTAACTTTGTGAAGATTCATCTTGAAAAGAAGAACAACTGTGAAGAGTAAAAGCTATTGTGTTCTTCTTTTCAAAAAAAAAAAAAAAAAAAAGGATGGTATGCTGGTCGAAAATTGGCCGCCGTAGGCGGCTCAGGCTCGGGACTTAGAAAAATTTTCATTTTTCTTAAAGAATTTTTATTTTATTTTATTTTTTTTTTTCAAATACGTATTCCGCAAATGTAATAGAAAGTCGTTTGATGTTCACACCAGATTTTTTGAAGAGGTTTGATTGAGGGAACTGTAACAACGGAGGTGTTATCGTCTTGAAATCGAATAGAGAATGAGGACAGGATAGGAGAAAGGTAATACTTACACTGGTCAACAACAAGCATTACGAGAACAAACCTAAAGTTCGCCCCGGGCGAAAATCGAACCTGCAAAGTGGGCTGTAATACCATGCTGTTTATCATCGTACCTACTACATAATAAATTATTTTTTATAATATTTATACTTATGTCTACCTGAAGCATGAATAACATGTTAATAATAAAATGTTTTATAAATAAACAAGAGGTTGGTATTTTCCAAGCAGCATGTTGTAGGAGCAGCCTACGTACTTAGAAGTGCAATAACATATGTACGAGCTAATATATCTATTATGTTACCTTTGTATTTCTATTATGTTTTATGTATTTTGTATTTTGTTATTTATATGAAATACTATAAAAGGTGAATTAATACCCACTTGCCCTATATTATGCAAGTAGCTCCCACACTACTCACTATTATTATTATTTTTTTAATATTATTATTATTAGCATGCTTTTCAATGTTATGTCTCTCTCTCTCTCTCTCTCTCTCTCTCTCTCTCCACTCTTTCTTTCTCCCTCTACCCTCGCTTTACGTCTCTCTCTCTCTCGCACACATGTTCTAGAGTACCTACCTACGTCAAAATAAACATAAGGAAAAAATGTGTTATTAATACATACATATTCAGAAATCGTCAGAGCATTGAGAGAGAGATAGAGAGAGAGAGAGAGAGGGAAAGAGTAAAGAGAAAAAGAAGAGAGAGATGAAGAAGGTGGGAGGAAGAACGAAAAGAAAACGGATAGAGACGAGACAGAAAAAGAAATGAAAAGGGATGGAGAGAGAGAGAGAGAGAGAGAAGAAGAGAGAGATAGGTACATAATTACATGAGAGGAAAAATAGAGGAGGGAGAGAGAGAGAGAGAGAGAGAGAGACATGAAAGGTTACCTGCTAATGCTACAAAGCAAGCTTATACATACATGACGGATTTTTCTGAATGAAAATCAGAATTCGGGACGAAAATAGAGAGAGAGAGAGAGAGAGAGAGAGAGAGAGAGAGAGAGAGAGAGAGAGAGAGAGAAGAAAGAGAGAGAGATAGGTACATAATGACATGAGAGGAAAAACAGAGGAGAGAGAGAGTAAAAGAGCAAGATGGAGAAGGGAAGAAATAATAAACATTAAAGGTTAGAGAGAGATAGAGAGAGGGAAAGAGAGAGAGGGAGAAAGAGATAGTTAGGTTTAATAGAAGATATGCATTTGAGTAAATAAAATGTAATGAATAATGAAAAGTCAACTCCTATGTATGTAAAATGTTGCGAAAAATTCAAAATCTGAACTCAAAACTGCGAAAAAAGTTATTTTCAAATTACAAAATTGTGAATTTGAGTTTTTTTTTTTTTTTTGCTTTGTTTAAAGTGGCAAAATAGTTGTGAGGTCACAATACATATTATACCGTGTAATGGTATTTCGTTAATGAACTGAACACTCTAGTCTCGTAAATAAAACTAAAAATTCAAACCCCCCATCATTTCCTGATGAGAAACATACAGGGTGACAGGGCAAAGGTTACAGGTTATACAGGATGTTAATAGGGCAATGTGTAATTATTGAAATTATAGAAAAGTTCTAGTAAAGGTTATGAAGGATTTTATTTGTTTGAATTGATTAATTTTATTTCAAGTCGCTAATAAGATTCGAACTCCAGTGCTCTTGGTTATGTATCTTCTTAATAAATAAAATTAGAGAACCTTTTTAATTTCCTATAGAAACGTAGAAAAAGATATAACATTTTTTGAAAATAAGAAACAGCGAGAAGTTATACTATGAAAATAACGTGAAATTCGACTAAATTGTTGCATATTGCATACACAGAAACATGTACATGTATGTCTGTCTGTTACGGCGCTGTTACTCTGATGGACCTTTTGTTGTCCTCTTTTCACGAAAAAACGGCTTGACCGATTTTGATGAAATTTTTTGTGGTTGTTGAGAAGAGTACTGAGGGTGACAGCTAGGCTGCTAGTTTCATATAGAGCACACTATTACCACAACACATGTTTGAACTTCAAAGTTTACAATGGGAGCACTTGGGTAAATTAAACTCGTCCAAGTACCTAGGTATTACCTATTTGAATCATGATTGACATCTACTATACAGACAGGTTGGAAGGTAATTAGGAATGGCAACATAATACCCACAAGTCCCCTATGGGAGTATGAAATATGAATGGCTTAGCAAAGCAAAGCCACTGCTGGAACTATTGCAATGTTTGGAGTTGCACCTACTAATTGGACTCTTTGTCCTAAGAAAACATTAGTAATAGAAAGTAAAAAAAGTTCTATTGGACAACTTTCTTCACAGAGACAGACCATTAGGCAATACTTAGGTATATTATGTATGAACAAATAATAAAATATTTACAAAAGAAACTGAAATCGGACCAACATTTACCTAACTCTATGTGAGACGAGAGAAGAGATTATTGCCCAAAGCATTCTCTTCCGCCCAACCCTTGTATAATAATGAAAGGATTGGAAGGCCTTCAAGCCTCCCTGAAAACTTATTTAATGGAAAGCTTTTGTTTTGAGTTTTGATTTTGGAAAATAAAAGTTTTAAAGTCACGGAAACACAAGTTTTGGGGGTGAAATCAGAACTAATAGTAGTTAGGTAACCTCTTCAACAATTGAACGGTTCTATTCAAGAATGTAAATAAATACAACTAGGTTTGGATAAGTCCTTCTATGGGGACAGACAGACAGAGTGACATACGACACCGAAGCGAATACAATATACTTATACCTTTTTATTACTATTGTAATAATAAAGGAAGGACGGACTAAAAATCGAGTTTTGACTAAAACATCTTTAGAGTTTTGGATGTCCGTTGAAAAGCAGGTATCGGGAGAATTTTACAAAAACTAGTATATCTTAATGAATATAATGGAGAAATGTGTTATATTATATTCACAGTTATTTTTGGAATTGACTCTTAATAACATTCAGCGTTAGAAACCCCGTTGAAATAGGTCATCACCAGGGGGTAGGCCCTTCTTGCATAAGTTGCTTCAATCATACAGCCCTTTCTACTCTAGTGTTCTCTCTTTCTCTTTCTCACTCTCTCACTCTCTCTCTCTCTCTCTCTCTCTCTCTCTCTCTCTCTCTACTTATCTCTTTTCTCTCTCTTCTTTTTTTTCTGTCTCCTAATCTTTTTTCAGTCAACTTTTACTAATCCGTGTTCAAACCACTTGATTGGCTCACTGTTAGCACTATTGTTTTCACGAGGCTGAGTGCACCCCGAATCATCTTGAATCAGGGGTTATACACTGAAAAAAGTAAAAAACTAGGGTGCCGGCAGTCCAATCGGGTGACTGGGTTCCGGCACTCTAATTTTGAACTCTATATCGGGAATCTCGACACTATAATATAACATTCCAAAAGCCTACATTAGGGGAAGTAACCCAATAATAGAGTTCTTCACCTCAAACATGTGGCACCCTGTTACCATTTTTTTCTCAGTGTAGGTACTTCCTAGCCTAAATCCTTACTTTCCATGTCCGGATAAAAACAGTGTTACCAAAATTTTGCCACATGAAGGGCTTTGATATTAAGGAGCGCGGTAGCGCTCCGCCCCGCCAAGTCAAGAAAGTTTGACCGCGTTTACTGATACCATGAGAGGATATATATACCTACTCAAATATGACCATGCAGTATTGAAGAGAGAAGATACGAGGTATAGTTTAGTATTCACACTCACGCATACCACTCAATGACAATTACCATGTAGTTTATTCTAACCTCAGTGGAGTAGGGTAGGGGGGTTTCTCAAGCAGTGGGTGGTATACCTACTGATGGTTGTAGAGACATACAGACATTGTTCAGAGTAAGAATAACATAGAGGGAGGGTTTGGGTCTTTTTACATATCAAGGTCGAAGGACAGTTCACGAACAGCTGACTAACCAAATTTGTTTAGTCAGCTGACATTACTCTTCTCTCATTGGTGGAAAATTTTTGAAATCTTTGTTTACATTTCGCAGTCCCGGTATGTATTTTCAATTTCCCCCGATTTCTGAATGCTTTTATGAATTTTCAAAGTCAATAATGGATAAATAAGATAAGATACCCATCGAAAGTTGTTAAAAGTAAAAGTTTCGTAAAAAGCAGAAATAATGTTTCAAAATTTCTGTAAAAATCATCCTACCCAGGAAATTATTCATGGTCCGGCACTGGTACCAAATCAGCTGATATATAAACTTCGATTAGAAAAGTGTCTTTCGTTTTGGTCCTAAACCCTCCCTCTATGTTATTCTTACTCTGAGAGACATTGTTAGAAAACCATCAGTAAGTAAATACAGACATTGTTAGATATACGAAGACTTTTGAAGAGATTTGATAGAACCGTTCGGAGAACGAACCTTATCTGTTTAGGATAAAATCCTCCCCAACCTTTACCTACGAGTATAAACAGGTCGGTGAACTTAAGCAACGTTGTGCGTGGTTGATATCGAAATAAGCGTCCGGGATAACACCGGAGCGACGGGATATTTCGAGGTGTACTCTCACTCTCAAACGAAAAAAACCCCCCAAGGTTGTGACTTTGCTGAGAAATGAATATCTCATTCCTGAAGGGAATTTGGAAATTTACCTAAAAAAAGAAAAATCTTCGATTTTTTTCTTCTTTATGTTTTTTTCCACTTTTTCCGCCACTGTTGAAATAAACATATACCTAAGGTAAATGTTGTAAAACAAGCTAAGGAGAGATGGAAGGCGGGGGGGAAGCATGGAGTTGGAGGGGTAAGGGAGGGATGAGATTGGAAGGGGGAGGAAGAGAGGGAGGGAGGGGAGAGAGATGTAAATCAAGAAGTAGGCAAAGTTCCACACAGACTAATTAACGAATGATATATTGAGTTCTTAATAATGATGTTCCTCCATACTATAGCATGTCTTAATCATGTTACCCCTCCATAGCATGTTCCAATCATCCCCTCCAACTAGCTTGACCCCTCCATAGCAAGACTGTATGGATTTTTTTTTTTTAATAGCAAGTCTTTTTAGTTGGATTTGATCTTAAACAGGTAAGGTTCGTTCTCGGAACGGCTGGCTTTCTTCGTTATTCGCTTTCGGGACGATAATAAATCAACGGTCACAGTTCCATATAGCTACCATACCTCTTGAGTGAGAAAAAAAATGGTATGGTATCAAGTAATCAATTGTCCAAAAAGGACACTGTGGAAGGTTGAACAGTGTTCATTGAACACGCTGTAGGTGTAGGTAGACTTGGCAGATATAACATTCGGAACACCCTGTATATAAAAAAAAAAATAACAGTTCGGACTGTAGACACGTCACGTGGTCACGTCACACACAAACCAAAGAGAAAATTGAGAGATAATCAACACATGTAGCTTCCTCTATGTAAGGGTATGCGTACCTGTATTGTCGTTCGTTAAGAAACAAAAAGACCTATCAATCTTTTTTTTCTCTCCAAGTTTTTCAGGGGAGAGAGAGAGGACGATTTTTTCTTCTCTCTCTCAATTCTGATATCCTAGATATAAATCTTAGGTACTAGACTACTAGGGAATCAATATCTAACTTAGTTGGCCGTCTGTCTCCCTCCAGAGAAAACACCGTATTTACGAAATGAAGCGAACTTTTGTGGCTCTATTTTTCGGAATTCTGTCAAACCGCTTTACCTAGAAATTGTATCCTTATTCCAAAAATGTAATTTTCAGTAAAAAAAAAAAAAAAAAAAAAAAAAAAAAAAAAAAACCTAAGTGAACAGCCTGTAGGTTTATTGGCAGAGATGACATTCGGAACACCCTGTATATAAAAAGAAATAACAGTTCGGACTGTAGACACGTCACATGGTCACGTCACACACAAACCAAAGAGAAAAATGAGAGATAATCAACACATGTAGCTAATCAACACATGTAGCTTCCTAGCTTCCTCTATGTAAGGGTATGTGTACCAGAGATGACATTCGGAACACCCTGTATATAAAAGAGATAACAGTTCGGACTGTAGACACGTCACGTGGTCACGTCACACACAAACCAAAGAGAAAATTGAGAGATAATCAACACATGTAGCTAATCAACACATGTAGCTTCCTAGCTTCCTCTATGTAAGGGTATGTGTACCAGAGATGACATTCGGAACACCCTGTATATAAAAGAGATAACAGTTCGGACTGTAGACACGTCACGTGGTCACGTCACACACAAACCAAAGAGAAAATTGAGAGATAATCAACACATGTAGCTTCCTCTATGTAAGGGTATGTGTACCTGTATTGTCGTTAGTTAAGAAACAAACACACCTATCAACTTTTTACTTCTCTCCAAGTTTTTCAGGGGAGAGAGAGAGGACGATTTTTTCTTCTCTCTCTCTCTCTCTCTCTCTCTCTCTCTCTCTCTCTCTCTCAATGGAGCAGTTGCAAATGGGTAAAAATTATACATAAATGGTCGATGCCTATGTAAAAAGTTGGGCAAAATCCAAATCTGAGGTCAAAAATCCGAAAAAATAACTGTAAAAGGTCGAAAATTCAATTTTTATTCTCCGTTCTAATCAAAGAGTTCAAATATGTGTGACGTCAGACTTTACGCAGTTGTTTTTTTTCGTCCGTTAGGTAGCGCCACTAGGCAAGCGCGCTAGCGGAGGAGCAGAAAGAACTGTACAGAAACGTACAAACACATTAATGCGTTGCCTGCGAGGGAGCTTTGAGAAAAAAAAAAACTCTTAGGCGACATTGTTTCATAAGAGTCGATCTGTATTGAGTATTGTGGTACATGTGAATGAGTATAGTGTGTGTGTAGGTATGTCTGTATGTATGTAGGTATGTGTATGTACCTATAGATGTGTTTGTATGTGTCGTGAGTACAAGGAAAAACACGAAGATTAGATACCTAAGTACGGCCATAAAAAAATAAATACAGATAAGGAATAGGTCAAACTTAAGGAAATAACTAAAGGGAGGGAGGGAGGGAGGGGGAGAAACCTCGGTAAATTACGACATGTCAGAAAGAAAGGAAAAGAAGATAGATGTGTTTGTATGTGTCGTGAGTACAAGGAAAAACACGAAGATTAGATACCTAGGTACGGCCATAAAAAAATAAATACAGATAGGGAATAGGTCAAACTTAAGGAAATAACTAAAGGGAGGGAGGGGGAGAGGGGGAGAAACCTCGGTAAATTACGACATGTCAGAAAGAAAGGAAAAGAAGAGACGAATACTAGAGGTGAAGGAAGATAATTGGACGACTTGGACGTGTATGAGACGAATTATAGACGAAGTACCTAAATGGATTTTAGATGAAGGAGAAGGATTGGAGATAAAGGAGACGAATTGTAGACGAAGGAAAAGAATTAGAGATGAATCCGACGAATTGGAGATTAATGAAATGAATATCAGATGTATGCGACGAATTGGAAGCGAATGAAATGAATTGAAGTTGAATGAGACGAATTGGAGATGAAGGAGACGAATTAGATATGAATGGGAGATGAAGGAAAAGTATTGGAGATGAAGGGAGAGGAAGTGTTTCCCTCATTGCTCGTTAATCGGACTGAAGGCGACGAATTAGATATGAATGGGAGATGAAGGAAAAGTATTGGAGATGAAGGGAGAGGAAGTGTTTCCCTCATTGCTCGTTAATCGGACTGGAAACGTGACTAGGAAATCCATGTTTTCACTGTTTAGTGTTAATACAGTGGTGTTGGGAGGTTGGGACTATGGTTAAGGTTAGGGGGTAGAGTAACTTCCTTTCATCAGAGGAGCCAGCAGGAGAGTAGCTGCCGTGTTAGGAGAAAATCTAATAATATTTTCCTTTGAGTATACATACGTACACAGCTTTGTTATAACTTATAGATAAAGCAGAGAGAGAGCTATGCGGTATGTCCTTTGCAGTAGTTAGGAAGTACTCTATTTTTTACCTTTGTAGAGCTACTGTAATATTGAGGTCGCCATTACTCTCACGAATGAAAATTCTCCTGTCCGGATTTTATTATTTTTTCTTTGAGATTTTCCCCTTGCCATCTGTACCTGTACCACTTGCTTTCCAATTGGTACCTTGGTTGACCTGATTGTAGATTACTTATACTTACCTACTTACTGACTACTTGGAAGTTGTAGTACAGATGGGGTTATACAGTTCCCATTTTTTTTTATCGCCATAATTTTTTTATCTTTATAAAAATCTCGAGAACATTTCCTTTACGCTGAACATTTACCTTTGTAGAGCTACTGTAATATTGAGGTCGCCATTACTCTCACGAATGAAAATTCTCCTGTCCGGATTTTATTATTTTTTCTTTGAGATTTTCCCCTTGCCATCTGTACCTGTACCACTTGTTTTCCAATTGGTACCTTGATTGACCTGATTGTAGATTACTTACTTACCTACTTACTGACTTACTTTATAAGGTAGTTGGAAGTTGTGGTAGCAGATGGGGTTATACATTTCCCAACTTTTTATCTCCATTAATTTTATCTTTATTACAGTTGAACCGCGATATATCGAAATCCTTCGATATAAGGAAGAAAAGTCGATTTCCCTTCCCTTCAGAGGCAAAAACCTCAATATAGCGAAGTAAAAAGACTAGATACAACGAAGTAATTTGGGGCCCGAGTCCGAGAAAATTACCTCAGTATAACGAAATTGATTGAATTTTAACCTCAGTATAGCGAAGTGATCTTAAAACCGAGTAGAATTATACCTCAGTACAACGAAGTCACTCTGATTTGGACCTCAGTATAGCGAAGTAAATCGATATAACTAAAAATTTACGGTTTTAACCTCGATATAACGAAAATAGATATTACGAAAACCTCGATGTAACGAAATTTTCGGCATTTCCCTTGGACTTTGTTACATATATCGAGGTTCCACTGTAGTAGGTATCTTTATAAAAATCTAGAGAACATTTTATTTAAGCTGAACATGTTGACCAAAGATTGTCAAAATTGGACAAACCATTCGAGAGTTATTTCGAACGAACAAACTTACACACCGACATCTTACAAAAAAAACTAAATGATAAATAGTTAAGTTAAAATTTAAAACTCTTTCGTTCTTGTAAGGAACATGATTACTTGAAAGAACAATGAACCTATTTGAAATGCATTATTATTATTATCTTGTCTTATTGGTGTAGGTACCTAGGTACCAATGCTGTGCTAGGCTGCTAGTTTCATATAGAGCACACTATTACCACAACACATGTTTGAACTTCAAAGTTTACAATGGAAGCACTTGGGTAAATTAAAAGAGAACATTTTCTTTAAGCTGAACATATTGACCAAAGATTGTCAAAATTGGACAAACCATTCGAGAGTTATTTCGAACAAACAAACTTACACACCGACATCTTACAAAAAAATTAAATGATAAATATAGTTAAGTTAAAATTTAAAACTCTTTCGTTCTTGCAAGGAACATGATTACTTGAAAGAACAATGAACCTATTTGAAATGCATTATTATCATTATCTTGTCTTATTGGTGTAGGCACCAGTGCTGTGCCAGGCTGCTAGTTTCATATAGAGCACACTATTACCACAACACATGTTTGAACTTCAAAGTTTACAATGGAAGCACTTGGGTAAATTAAACTCGTCCAAGCACCTATTACCTATATGAATCATGATTGACATCTACTATACAGTAGAGATGGATACGAGTGAATACTTTACTCATTAAACTACGGATCGTCACAATATCCGTACGATCCGGATCGCAACAAGAAATACTCGATTACTGAAAAAAAGTATCCGCGAGTAAAAAAGTATCATGAGTAATGACTATCATGAGTAAATACCTAGGTATCTTTATTCTTTAGATAGAATCCTATGAGTAATGTATTCGACTATTGAGTTGCGACTTGCGACCTGCTGAAGTATCTGTAAGTATCCGTGGGTAAAAAAGTAATCATGACTATCATGAGTAAATACCTAGGTATATTTATTCTTTAGATAGAATCCTATGAGTAATGTATTCGACTATTGAGTTGCGACTTGCGACCTGCTGAAGTATCTGTATCTACCTACTTACGCGATGATATTATGATGAGTACGAGTAAAAAGTATTCGAATACTTTTGTACTCACTAAAGTAATCGGATAGACGCTCGATCCGTATCCGCGGATACGGATCGTGAATGTATTCATTATTACCCATCTCTACTATACAGACAGGTTGGAAGGTAATTAGGAATGGCAACATAATACCCACAAGTCCCCTATGGGAGTATAGAAGGTTATTTCAGCATTATTTTACAATAGAGGGTATTATGATGAACTTGAAGCGCTTATAACGTTAGAAAAATAAGAGGAATAATGTATGAAGAGAACACAATATATCATGTTTTCAGTATCGATCCGGTTTAGACGCTTTTTTGTAATATGATACGAATTTTCATTTTTTTTTTTTTTTTTTTTTTTTTTTTAATTTCAGGTATTAATCCTTTAATATTTTCCATTTATAATGTTACATGAAAGAAACAGACTGATGTAAATGTACGTTTGTACGCTATGGTAGAGGTATGTATACGAGTGGCTTACAATGACAGGGTCTATGCGGGATTTTGAACAAGCTTTTTCTCTCATAGGTAGTGATATCATAAACAATATTTTCCCTAACATGTCTTCCCCAAGAAGGAGGAGGAGGAGGAGGAGAAGAAGTAGGAAAAGAAAAAGAAGAAGAGGAAAAATAAAAAAGAAAAAAAAAGTTGCTTTTCTTTGACCCTTTTCCTATGAAACTGTGCATGAATGATTTCATAATAATTATATCTAAAACAAGACTTGAACAACATACCTATAATAAATGAATGTTTGGATATGGATATTGGAAGAATGAAATAAGTAGGAAAAGAAAAAGAAGAAGAGGAAAAATAAAAAAAGTTGCTTTTCTCTGACCCTTTTCCTATGAAACTGTGCATGAATGATTTCATAATAATTATATCTAAAACAAGACCTGAACATACTTAATAAATGAATGTTTGGATATTGGAAGAATGAAATCCAATGTCAAAGACAAGCATACAAGCAATTATTTTCACTGGAAGTTCCTTCTGGCAAAATATACCTAAACTTCAATGGTAAAAAAAAATAAAAATAAATAAAAATAAAATAAAAAAAATAAATTCTCCATTTCTCCCCCATCATATACCTACCTTATTTTATTCTTTATGTAAAAAAAAAAAATCTGACTCCTGTGATCTGTGTCGTAGCATGGCCATCCCGTAGTATGAGTATGCCTCTCTTCAGATGGGCGAGAAGAGACACACTTCCCATTTAGGTGCTGGGTCAACAGCAACACGTACTGCGCTAACCGTTTGATTGGACAATCGTCCGATTCTCAATTTCTCATCGTTATTTAATTTTGTCAAAAGGGAATTAAATATTGCACATTGCATACTTTAATTATACAAGGCGCTCATACAATTTCAATCTTTAATTTAATTTAATTTTATTTTATTGTGATTGTTACACCATTATACACAGTTTACAATTTTACAATCTTATGCATAGGAAAGGTTCGTTCTAGGAACGGCTGGCTTTCTCCTATCCTGTTTTCCTTCTCTCTCCTCTTTCGGGACAAGACCTTAGCATTTGCCGTTCCCTCTATTAAACCTCTTAAAATCGCCTATTCGAACAGTAGATATGGGTACACCTAAAAAACTGATTACACAAAATTCAACTGATTGGCCATAAGGAGTGCGAAAATTAGCTGACTGACCTTTAGGCAATATGTAAAACGGCGGTTTACATCGTTTGGCGAAAGAAAATTTCGGAAAAGTCGTACCTTTTTCCAGTAGTACAGGAAAAACCACTTTCGGGATCATAAAACTCAACTGATTGGCAATAAGGAGTACGATTCCTGTCTGACTGACCTCCAGGCAATATGCAAAACAGCGGAAACATCATTTGGTGAAAGAAAATTTCGGAAAAGTCGTACCATTTTCCAGTAGTACAGGAAAAACCACTTTCGGGATCATAAAACTCAACTGATTGGCAATAAGGAATACGATTCCTGTACTACTGGAAAATGGTACGACTTTTCCGAAATTTTCTTTCACCAAACGATGTAAACCGCTGTTTTGCATATTGCCTTTTGGTCAGTCAGCTAATTTTCGCACTCCTTATGGCCAATCAGTTGAATTTTGTGTAATCAGTTTTTTAGGTATACCCCGTAGATATTTATATAAATAACTAAATAGGTATGTAGGTATTATTATTGTATTTTTACATACCCAGGGTATACAGTATAGACTCACTATGAGAGTATAGACTCACTACCTATTTAACACCGCCGTTCTTTTCCCACTTGCTTCTTCCTACAATAATTCATTCAACAATACGATCAAAATATCCGATAAAAAATATTCTTCATTTCTCTCTCTCTCTCTCTCTCTCTCTCTCTCTCTTTCTCTCTCTCTCTCTCTCTCTCTCTCTCTCTCTCTCTCTCTCATATTTCATTTACCTTTCAGATTTCTTACAAAAAACAGCTGCAAAAGGGAAGGAGGGAGAAAGAGAGAGAGAGAGAGAGAGGGGGAGAGAGAGAGAGCAGTTCTTACTCTTCATTTTTTTATCCTTATTCGATAATGTCGATTGTAGGTATGGATCTCTATATGCTAACAAATATTTTACAGTCGAACCGGGATCTAAGTGAAGATGTAACGGGATTGATCCAGGTATGACTGCAATACCTAAAGTTAAAATATATAGGTTTTAAAATACATCTAGGTTGACTGCAATACCTAAAGTTAAAATACATACCTAGATTTTAATATACATCTAGGTTGACTGCAATACCTAAAGTTAAAATACATAGGTTTTAAAATACATCTAGGTTGACTGCAATACCTAAAGTTAAAATACATAGGTTTTAAAATACATCTAGGTTGACTGCGATACCTAAAGTTAAAATACATAGGTTTTAAAATACATCTAGGTTGACTGCAATACCTAAAGTTAAAATACATAGGTTTTAAAATACATCTAGGTTGACTGCAATACCTAAAGTTAAAATACATAGGTTTTAAAATACATCTAGGTTGACTGCAATACCTAAAGTTAAAATATATAGGTTTTAAAATACATCTAGGTTGACTGCAATACCTAAAGTTAAAATACATAGGTTTTAAAATACATCTAGGTTGACTGCAATACCTAAAGTTAAAATACATAGGTTTTAAAATACATCTAGGTTGACTGCAATACCTAAAGTTAAAATACATAGGTTTTAAAATACATCTAGGTTGACTGCAATACCTAAAGTTAAAATACATAGGTTTTAAAATACATCTAGGTTGACTGCAATACCTAAAGTTAAAATACATAGGTTTTAAAATACATCTAGGTTGACTGCAATACCTAAAGTTAAAATACATAGGTTTTAAAATACATCTAGGTTGACTGCAATACCTAAAGTTAAAATACATAGGTTTTAAAATACATCTAGGTTGACTGCAATACCTAAAGTTAAAATACATAGGTTTTAAAATACATCTAGGTTGACTGCAATACCTAAAGTTAAAATACATAGGTTTTAAAATACATCTAGGTTGACTGCAATACCTAAAGTTAAAATACATAGGTTTTAAAATACATCTAGGTTGACTGCAATACCTAAAGTTAAAATACATAGGTTTTAAAATACATCTAGGTTGACTGCAATACCTAAAGTTAAAATACATAGGTTTTAAAATACATCTAGGTTGACTGCAATACCTAAAGTTAAAATACATAGGTTTTAAAATACATCTAGGTTGACTGCAATACCTAAAGTTAAAATACATAGGTTTTAAAATACATCTAGGTTGACTGCAATACCTAAAGTTAAAATACATAGGTTTTAAAATACATCTAGGTTGACTGCAATACCTAAAGTTAAAATACATAGGTTTTAAAATACATCTAGGTTGACTGCAATACCTAAAGTTAAAATACATAGGTTTTAAAATACATCTAGGTTGACTGCAATACCTAAAGTTAAAATACATAGGTTTTAAAATACATCTAGGTTGACTGCAATACCTAAAGTTAAAATACATAGGTTTTAAAATACATCTAGGTTGACTGCAATACCTAAAGTTAAAATACATAGGTTTTAAAATACATCTAGGTTGACTGCAATACCTAAAGTTAAAATACATAGGTTTTAAAATACATCTAGGTTGACTGCAATACCTAAAGTTAAAATACATAGGTTTTAAAATACATCTAGGTTGACTGCAATACCTAAAGTTAAAATACATAGGTTTTAAAATACATCTAGGTTGACTGCAATACCTAAAGTTAAAATACATAGGTTTTAAAATACATCTAGGTTGACTGCAATACCTAAAGTTAAAATACATAGGTTTTAAAATACATCTAGGTTGACTGCAATACCTAAAGTTAAAATACATAGGTTTTAAAATACATCTAGGTTGACTGCAATACCTAAAGTTAAAATACATAGGTTTTAAAATACATCTAGGTTGACTGCAATATCAGTCCATGTTATGTCATACAATTTAGCATAGTGTATGAAGCGGGGAACGATATGTGTAACAAGAATTTCTGCTTAACACAATTCAAATTCCTTTTTTTTTCAAAACACAAATCAAAAGAATTTCATCTCTCTGAGTGACCCAGTATAGTTTTTACAATGCATACGTTCCCTGTACATTATATTACCTAGCTTTCCAACCCCTTTGCCCTAGCTTTCCAACCCTCTCGCCCTATCGCTGCCACATTTCAAGCAATCAACTTTCCTCCAATGCCACATTTCAAGCAATCAAGTTGGCCAAAGTTGGGAAAAAGCCAAAGTTGAAACTATTTAACAATCAACTATCATCTATCATTAAGTAAAAACTAAAAGTGAGAGAACATGGGTGTTGAAAATACTTCACTTCTCTACAGGGTTAGGTAAAATCCTAACGAGACACAATGGAATCTTATGACAGGCGTTTAACCTTACTTCAGCGAGTTCGATTCCCACCCGGGGCGGATTTTATAACGGTGGTATTTCGTCAGGATACTCTTTAGGTTGTTACTTTTGATATTTTCTTCTTAGTTATTAGTGTTTCTTCTTTGTCTCTGTGTATTTTCTCTTTCTCTTCCGTCCTTTTCTTTTTCCATCATTATCTTTCTGATCCTGAACGGATAAGGTTCGTTCTCGGAACGGCTGGTTTTCTCCTACCCTGTCTTCCTTCTCTCTTCGTTTTCGAGACGATAAGACTTCAGTAGTTACAGTTCCCTCTATCAAACCTCTTAAGAAAAAATGTACCTAGTGTTACTGTAAAACAAACTGTTGAGGTTAATAATGGCGTGGGTTTTACCCTTCATTCGATGACAAGCTACTCTCCTCCTCACATTGACCTCACCCAACTAGAGTGGGGCCAAGAAAAGTTAGCAGCCCGCGATTGCCCAGAAGGTCGTTAAACGGATAAGGTTCGTTCTCGGAACGGCTAATTTTCTCCTATCCTGTCTTCCTTCCATCTTCGTTTTCGAGACGATAAGACTTCAGTAGTTACAGTTCCCTCTATCAAACCTCTTAAGGAAAAATACCTAGTGTTACTGTAAAACAAACTGTTGAGGTTTATAATGGCGTGGATTTTACCCTTCATTCGATGACAAGCTACTCTCCTCCTGGGTGAGGTCAAACCCAACTAGAGTGGGGCCAAGAAAAGTGAGCAGCCCGCGATTGCCCAGAAGGTCACCCATCCAGATACAAACCACGTACGATGTTGCTTTACTTCAGTGTCCCATAGGAAACTGTTGAATTATTGCCGCTAAGGACAATGAACATATTGGTAGTACGGAAAAATGTGATTTCTTTCAAAAGAGTTCCACCAACTTCAGTGGTGCAGTGGCTAGCACTGTGGGACCTTGAATCTGGAGGGTGGTGGTTCCAGTCCATGTTATGTCATACAAGTTAGCATAGTGTATGAAGCGGGGAACGATATGTGTAGCAAGAATTTCTGCTTAAACACAATTCAAATTCCTTTTCTTTCAAAACACAAATCAAAAGAATTTCATCTCTCTGAGTGACCCAGTACAGTTTTTACAATGCATACGTTCCCTGTACATTATATTACCCTAGCTTTCCAACCCCTTTGCCCTAGCTTTCCAACCCTCTTGCCCTAACTTACAACCCTTTGCTCCAACTTTCCAACCCCTCGCCCTATCGCTGCCACATTTCAAGCAATCAACTTTCCTCCAATGCCACATTTCAAGCAATCAAGTTGGCCAAAGTTGGGAAAAAGTTTCTCCTAGACTACCTAGCTACCTCGCTTGCTACTGCAAACCGAATTGTTTTCATAAACTAGCGAGCAACTTTTTCCGAGGAGATATTATTTCAAATTCAAAAGTTCCTCGCTTGCTACTGCAAACCGAATTGTTTTCATAAACTAGCGAGCAACTTTTTCCGAGGAGATATTATTTCAAATTCAAAAGTTTATGAAATTTAATGTTTTGTTGAACACAGGGGGGAGTGCATGGGTATGTATGTATAATGTTCAACATGAGTATGTATATATACAGTATATGAGTATGTATTATAGGGAATATGTTCAACTTTCACCGATAAGTTTGAAAAGTTCACTTTAGGAACTTGCAGGAGAGCACTCATAATAGTTTTGCACATAAATATATTATAGTCAAGTAATAATAGATCATTTCCTCCTGTGCAAGCTGCAAGTTGTGTTGCATATTACATGCAAGTGATATTATTAGAGCTAATATTGGGGTTTCCTATAGGTTTAACCTACATAGGTTGAGTCTTTTCGTTTATTTTTTACATGACTTAGATATGTACGTATAGCCATCATCTGAATGCGCCAAATTTTATTTCCAATGGTTTAGTACAGGAGCCACCACGCCACCTTGTGGTTGAACTAATTCCCGTAAGAGGGGCTCCTACCACGCCACCTTGTGGTTGAACTAATTCCCGTAAGAGGGGAAATGAGCCCCTCTTACGGGAATTAGTTCAACCACAAGGTGGCGTGGTAGTGGTAGCTCTAAACCATTGGAAATAAAATTTGGCGCATTCTTTTTTTTTTTTTTTTTTTTTTTTTTTTTTTTTTTTTAAGAGGTTTGACAGAGGGAACTTTAACTGCTATGGTCTTATCGTCCCGAAATCGAGGAGAGAAGGAAGACAGGATAGGAGAAAGCCAGCCGTTCCGAGAACGAACATTATCCCATCAGGATAAAATCCGCCCCGGGCGGGAATCGAACCCGCGGCCTAGCGCTTACAAGGCAGACGCGCTACCAACTAAGCTAACTAGGCTGGCGAATTATTTTGAATTTGGACCAATTATATCGAAATATGGAATTGCAAATAGGTAAATAGTAAATACTTTTCCATACTTTGGTGACATAGGACACTGGTCAGTTTCTCGAAAGGAAAATACACCTAAACTTCCACATAACAGACCAACACTCTAACAATTACCAAAACAATGTTCCACTGTTGCATGTGTTGCATAACCTGCAGTTCTGAAGGGGGAGGCGGGGGTTCAAATTATTTTCACATTTTTTCACTCACCTTGCTGTTTTTATTTCCCCAAACAATTTCCCCAATATCAATAACCATATAACCAATGAGGAAAATTAAAATTCAAGATGGATTCTAATGGAATAATAAACTATGTGAAGACAGAGTTGTAGAATATTCTAATACCTACCATAACGTAATGTATACAGTGTATACTGTACACGCGATGTCAAAGTTCTTACAGAACACTCACAACAAAGTAGAAAGAAAATAGGTAGGTAATGAAGTAAAACTCAGACGATACCTAATTATGATGACTAGCATCTAGAATGATATAATAATTGTTAGGTATAATTTTATTTTAACTATTACATAATATTAAATAATTATTAAAAAGCTATTAAATAATTCTACGATGTCGGTACAAAGATCATTAATGATTGTAGGTAATTCTCTGGGTAGACTTTTTCTACATAATGTAGCTTTTTAGGTAACTTTTTTGTGAAAACTCCCAGCTTGAAATTTCATTTTCCATATTGAATCTCTCACGGTAAATATTGGCGGTCCCCTTTATAACTAGATCAGATAGCACCAGAAACCTAATAGCACAGCGACACCGACCTAATCAACTTGTGCGACAAATATACCTACACCAATATCTCGGAGATTAGCTGGTATGACACGTCCCACTTTATGAATTATGCCTTTTGAACGGTAAAATTGGCAACACTTTGTTATTGGGGGACATAAATTTCCCCCCACTTTCCCTATATTGTTGAGTAGGGTCGGGTGGGGTCAGGGGGACATATTGTGATTGGAATATTAGAGAGCGTTTTACGGATGCATATTGAATATTAATTTTAGGCTAACACACAGGTATGGCAGGAGTGTTTCATTATCTAATTACAAAATTTTAATCAGATAATAAAGCTTTTTCATAATTTTAAACCGTTCGGGGTTGCTGCGGTTAACCTATTGAGGCAAAGGTGTGTACATAAAGTACACATCGACATGCTGCGGCCAGAGCAGCGGCAATAGGACGGTGAATATGAAGTAGTGCCGCAACTCTGCCTTGAGAATGATCGCGGTATGTTTCAACTGAGTAACATAACACAGCTGAGTAACATGTCACAGAGCTGCCGGATCACCGGGTGTAGATGTGCATTCAATTTTATTATTATTAACAGTTTCATAGCCCAAAGCTATAGCATTTATTTACATGAGTTCACAAAAATTTGGTACAGAAATACAAGATTGATACATGTGCATTCAATTTTACAGAATTCTTAGACACAGTATGCCATGGACGGTAGAGTCAGGGTTTTCTAGCCCAAGGGTTGGTAGTTCGCAAACATGGACACTATTATGATTAGGTATACCCCTTAAAACATAGCGGACCTCTCGATATTTTGCTTCAAACGGTATCATTGCAGTGGTACAGAAACATCCTTGATTTCAGAGCAAAATTTCTGTAGAAAGTTGTAATTTGAATCGGTTAAAACTTCAGTGTACACAAGGAGCACAACGTGTTAACATCACAGAACGCCATAATTCCAGTCGAAATGTAACTAGAGGTGAGATTATTGTGATCATTAGGGTTTATACACAGTGCTCTCTAATCTGAATACCATTATTAGAGGTACCTCCTAGCTGACAGCAAACATTAGATACTAGGATAAAGTCACCCTACACTGTATTAACATCTAGGTAGTATCAGGATTAATGGAGTAGGTACCCAATGTAGGGAAGACCTACATCAAAACTGTGAGGGATTATACTTATCTAGGATTTCCAATAGGTAAAATAGGTTATCAAAAATAATTAATCAACAATCCATTTCTATATGACAAAGATTATTATAGTATAGAATATAAATATTGTAAATAATGTATCTCTTCTTTATCCTAACAGAATGGGACTGAAAAGTCCTTTCACCTACATATGTAGATAAAGTGGAACTTTGAGCAGGGATGTTTGGTATGTGGAGATCATATTATTCATATTATTCTTCTCGATCGAAATAAACATTTGTGTTTCAAACCCGAGTACAGGTACCCTCATAATTATTTGAACCTGACTCACTTTGCCCTAATACCCTCCCGCCTACCCGTGGTTCACTTTGCCCTGATCTCCCCTAACTATTCCTTTTTTTTCACTTTTTATCCTTCTTTTCCCAGTTTTGTGTGTTATTTTGACTTTGAAGCTTGAAGCTCTTTTTTATTTACTTGTGTAACATTTCTCTTTTTTTTCTAAAAAAACTTTGTTCCTACAAAAAAAAAAAAAAAAAAAAAAAAAATCCGGGGGGGAGTGCATGGGTATGTACATAATTATGTATATGTTCAACATGACATGAGTATGTATATGTATATAGAGTATATGAGTATGTATTATAGGGAATACGTTCAACTTTCATCGATAAGTTTGAAAAGTTCACTTTAGGAACTTGCAGGAGAGCACTCATAATAGTTTTGCACATAAATATGTTATAGTCAAGTAATAATAGATCATTTCCTCCTGTGCAAGCTGCAAGTTGTGTTGCATATTACATGTGAATGATATTATTAGAGCTAATATTGGGGTTTCCTATAGGTTTAACCTACATAGGTTGAGTCTTTTCGTTTATTTTTTACATGACTTAGATATGTACGTATAGCCATCGTAAGAGGGGAAATGAGCCCCTCTTACGGGAATTAGTTCAACCAAAAGGTGGCGTGGTAGTGGTAGCTCCTGTACTAAACCATTGGAAATAAATTTTGGCGCATTCCCGATTTCCCCACCCTCGAAGGCATATAATGTTCAGCTTCCATTGGACCAGTGCAGTGCCTCATGTCACCAAAGTATGGAAAAGTATCTTACAAGTGTAATAGCCAATGGAAAAGCAGAATTATTTTGATTTTTTTTTTTTTTTAAGAGGTTTGACAGAGGGAACTGTAACTGCTATGGTCTTATCGTCCCGAATTCGAAGAGAGAAGGAAGACAGGATAGGAGAAAGCCAGCCGTTCCGAGAACGAACATTATCCCATCAGGATAAAATCCGCCCCGGGCGGGAATCGAACCCGCGGCCTAGCGCTTACAAGGCAGACGCACTACCAACTAAGCTAACTAACTTTTAAAAGTGCGATAATAAGTTGTAATAATATCCACTTAATAGTTGTGAGATAATGTTACGTATAGGTACTTGGGAAGTAGGCATTGGTAGAAACATTATTATCAATCTATAACTAGGTATATTCTATAGGTATCCCAATACTTTTTGTGACCTACCTAACCCACCTACCTTCGAGTGTACTAGTCCTAATGGCATGACACACGGCCTACATTAAAATTAAATGTACACTAATGGAAAGGCACTAAGTCTGCGTAGTGTGTCATTGCTACTTCCAACCTACCTTTATAGCTTACCTACCTTTAAAAACATCAACAACAACAAACATAGGACACTGGTCAGTTTCTCGAAAGGAAAATACACCTAAACTTCCACATAACAGACCAACACTCTAACAATTACCAAAACAATGTTCCACTGTTGCATGTGTTGCATAACCTGCAGTTCTGAAGGGGGAGGCGGGGGTTCAAATTATTTTCACATTTTTTCACTCACCTTGCTGTTTTTATTTCCCCAAACAATTTCCCCAATATCAATAACCATATAACCAATGAGGAAAATTAAAATTCAAGATGGATTCTAATGGAATAATAAACTATGTGAAGACAGAGTTGTAGAATATTCTAATACCTACCATAACGTAATGTATACAGTGTATACTGTACACGCGATGTCAAAGTTCTTACAGAACACTCACAACAAAGTAGAAAGAAAATAGGTAGGTAATGAAGTAAAACTCAGACGATACCTAATTATGATGACTAGCATCTAGAATGATATAATAATTGTTAGGTATAATTTTATTTTAACTATTACATAATATTAAATAATTATTAAAAAGCTATTAAATAATTCTACGATGTCGGTACAAAGATCATTAATGATTGTAGGTAATTCTCTGGGTAGACTTTTTCTACATAATGTAGCTTTTTAGGTAACTTTTTTGTGAAAACTCCCAGCTTGAAATTTCATTTTCCATATTGAATCTCTCACGGTAAATATTGGCGGTCCCCTTTATAACTAGATCAGATAGCACCAGAAACCTAATAGCACAGCGACACCGACCTAATCAACTTGTGCGACAAATATACCTACACCAATATCTCGGAGATTAGCTGGTATGACACGTCCCACTTTATGAATTATGCCTTTTGAACGGTAAAATTGGCAACACTTTGTTATTGGGGGACATAAATTTCCCCCCACTTTCCCTATATTGTTGAGTAGGGTCGGGTGGGGTCAGGGGGACATATTGTGATTGGAATATTAGAGAGCGTTTTACGGATGCATATTGAATATTAATTTTAGGCTAACACACAGGTATGGCAGGAGTGTTTCATTATCTAATTACAAAATTTTAATCAGATAATAAAGCTTTTTCATAATTTTAAACCGTTCGGGGTTGCTGCGGTTAACCTATTGAGGCAAAGGTGTGTATATAAAGTACACATCGACATGCTGCGGCCAGAGCAGCGGCAATAGTACGGTGAATATGAAGTAGTGCCGCAACTCTGCCTTGAGAATGATCGCGGTATGTTTCAACTGAGTAACATAACATAACTGAGTAAGATGTCACAGAGCTGCCGGATCACCGGGTGTAGATGTGCATTCAATTTTACAGAATTCTTAGACACAGTATGCCATGGACGGTAGAGTCAGGGTTTTCTAGCTCAAGGGTTGGTAGTTCGCAAACATGAACACTATTACAATTAGGTAATTAGGTATACCCCTTAAAACATAGTGGACCTCTCGATATTTTGCTTCAAACGGTATCATTGTAGTGGTACAGGAACATCCTTGATTTCAGAGCAAAATTTCTGTGGAAAGTTGTAATTTGAATTGGTTAAAACTTCAGTGTACACAAGGACCACAACGTGTTAACATCACAGAACGCCATAATTCCAGTCGAAATGTAACTAGAGGTGAGATTATTGTGATCATTAGGGTTTATACTGTGCTCTCTAAACTGAATACCATTATTAGAGGTACCTCCTAGCTGACAGCAAACATTACTACCTTGGATAAAGTCACCCTACACTGTATTAACATGTAGGTAGTATCAGGATTAATGGAGTAGGTAGGTAGGTACCCAATGTAGGGAAGACCTACATCAAAACTGTGAGGGATTATACTTATCTAGGATTTCCAACAGGTAAAATAGGTTATCAAAAATAATTAATCAACAATCCATTTCTATATGACAAAGATTATAATAGTATAGAATATAAATATTATAAATAATGTATCTCTTCTTTATCCTAACAGAATGGGACTGAAAAGTCCTTTCATGCTAGAACCCCAAAGAAGGTCTCGTATATTTGATAATAAATAAATGCATGTTTGAATATACTTACAATTGATGATTCTCATGAAAAATATAACTGTCCAAATGTATTTTTTTCGTAAAGATCGTCAAAACTAATAAATAATCCGAAAAGATTTTTTTTAAAAAAAGTATTTCTTCTCTAAGAAATTCGTCCCCAAAGTGTGCGCGGGAAAAATAATGAAAAAACCCCAATGTGCCTAGGCATGTGTTGGGTCTTTTAAAAACCCCAATGTGCCTAGGCATGTGACTTATTTTCATGTGACTTATTTTCTTTTATCATTTGTAGGTATTTTTATATTTGCAAGTAGGTAATATTGTAGAATCAAGTTACTCCTGGCAGTTCTCCCATATTTTGACTTGGCGGGGCGGAGCGCTACCGAGCTCTTTTAACAATGGAGAGTTTTTCTGGGGTGAATTTTTTTTTTCGCCTGAATGTTTTTGAGTAATAGGTATGTAGAGGTGCTTGTCTTGAGATGCCGTGACCTAAAGCATTTTGTCTTAGCAAAACAATGGAGAGTTTTTCTGGGGTGAATTTTTTTTCGCCTGAATGTTTTTGAGTAATAGGTATGTAGAGGTGCTTGTCTTGAGATGCCGTGACCTAAAGCATTTTGTCTTAGCAAAGTAGCAGGTTGCTATTTTGCTGATAAATTTATGTAGTTTTGCCACCTCTCAACCTCATACCTTACGCCAGAATCAGGATGGAAACATAATAACAACTTAATAATATCCAACAGAATAGCCGTGTTAACCCTTTAGTGCTCCCTTGGGACGGAGATGTCGACTGGAATTCATTTACCAACCTAGGAAAAGTTTGACAGAAATAAAATTAACAAAAATAGAATTAATTTTTTAGGTCTAAAAGTTTCCAATCTATTAAAGTCGGATTTGTTTAGCATCTTGATTTTTTTACATATCTAAGAAAAGCACATCAAGGAATCATTGTGCTTGTTAGGTATAATTCAGATCTGATGGGGCCTTTAGGGGCCCCTTTTTCTGAGTTCTAGTTCACTAGTAACTTGTTCCTGAATATAATGGTTGATGGTCTTCATGAATATCGCTGAGGTGACATGAATTCTGCATGCTCAGAGCATAGAGCTAAGCTAACTAGGCTGGCGAATTATTTTGAATTTGGACCAATTATATCGAAATATGGAATTGCAAATAGGTAAATAGTAAATACTTTATCAGATCTGATGGGGCCTTTAGGGGCCCCTTTTTCTGAGTTCACTAGTAACTTGACCTGAATATAATGGTTGATGGTCTTCATGAATATCGCTGAGGTGACATGAATTCTGCATGCTCAGAGCATAGAGCATCACGTCATTTATAAATACTTTTCCATACTTTGGTGACATAGGACACTGGTCAGTTTCTCGAAAGGAAAATACACCTAAACTTCCACATAACAGACCAACACTCTAACAATTACCAAAACAATGTTCCACTGTTGCATGTGTTGCATAACCTGCAGTTCTGAAGGGGGAGGCGGGGGTTCAAATTATTTTCACATTTTTTCACTCACCTTGCTGTAACCAACACTCTAACAATTACCAAAACAATGTGACACTGTTGCATGTGTTGCATGTTGCATAACCTGCAGTTCTGAAGGGGGAGGCGGGGGTTCAAATTATTTTCACATTTTTTCACTCACCTTGCTGTTTTTATTTCCCCCACTTTATGGAGTATTACGTTATGGGGATAACCTAATAAAACTTTTATGACCAAAGTATTATGCTGTTGTTTAGAAAAGAAGAGGTGAATTAGCGCATACCTCCATAATAACTATATCTACAGGGTGGTTCGTGATTTGCGAACCACGCTTATATCTCAGAAACGGCTAGGAATTAAGGAATGAAATAAACTGCATCATGTAGATGCTATACTGTCTATTGCTTAACTATCTAATAAGTAGGTAGGTACTAGGTTTAAACTTTTGTAGACTTTGGATTGTAACAATTCCATTATAATAATTAGGTACCTTACCTACCTTTATTGGTTGGGTCAATTTTAATAGAGTTACCTATAGAAAAAATCTATAGGTAAGTATTTCAAGTTTTCTTGGAAGGAATTTGCAATTTCTTTTGCAAAACGGCCCATTTTTTGCCAAATATAGGTCACTTTTATGGGAACCCCCATTGGCTGGCGAATTATTTTGAATTTGGACCAATTATATCGAAATATGGAATTGCAAATAGGTAAATAGTAAATACTTTCTGACCCGATTACATTACTTTCCTTCCTATAGGATTAGGAAAGTAAAAAGTGGGGTAAACTTGAACTATTTGGAAGCTATTCATATCTAATTGATTGTAAGTTTTAAACTTAGCAGAATCTGAACAATCATGGTTAGGGAGGTACTTGACGATCAACTTTCTTCCCATTCTCAAGAAAATAAATAAAAATACCCCCCCAAAAAATACCTCTTCGTGGTAAAAAGTTTCCTGCCAAGTCTGTAGCTCAAGAATTCTGGGAAAATCTTGTTTGTTGTTTCTTTCTCCTCGTTGCACTCCTCTTTCCTCTCTTTTCACTTCTGAGTCTTCTGATTCACTGCATTTGCAGCCTGCTGCAAATTGTAGAATAATTTTGTTAGATAAATAATATTAGATATAGTATCTCCTATTTACAAGTAGGTATAAGTGAAGTATGGTGTAGGTAGGTATTACAAGTTTATGTAAATGCAATTTCTTTGTGTTATTATGTCACAACTTTGGTGCTCACTGCAGCATTGTAGGATTTTTCCCAATACATATCTCTCTACGTCAGCCCTCGTCACGTCAGCGTAGTCTGTTTTTAGCTTGAGGCCCGTGCAGTGTTGCCAGATTGATCCTCCCAAATTACCGTACACTGCTAGAAAATTTGAAAACTGCTAGAAATATCGTACATTATGTTCTATACTTCTATAGTAACTTTTACAATATCTCTAACCGTTTAGTCAGTATGGCTGAAAACCACCAAAAAGCGGTCAAAATACCGCCAACCGCAGTACCTATCTTAACCAAAAGTTTCGTGTCGCATCCTTATCACATTTGACAGCTGCATGCCAAATTTCAAAGCTGCATGCCAAAATTTGACAGCTGCATGCCAAAAAGTCTCTAATAGCTCTTACCGTTCTCGAGATATTTTGTTTACAGACAGAAGGACAGACACACACAAGGACCAATGGCTGAAACTTTGTATTTAGGCTCTAGGGACCTCAAAACGTGTTTTGGCACTAAAAACTGACCATCGACAATCTGACCATACAGACAGACAGACAGACAGACAGAAAGACAGACACACACACGGACCAATGGCTGAAACTTTGTATTTAGGCTCTAGGGACCTCAAAACGTGTTTTGGCACTAAAAACTGACCATGCATTTTTTTTTATCATTATTATTTTTGACTTTGTTAATGGTTAATGGAGATGTTCTGTGTATTTCGATCATGCTTTGCTTTGAACCTACACTCAGCCTGTTCACTGGTGTTCACACTGTAAACATTTTTCTTTATCCGAAATTACATATTTCCGAATGAGCTCTGATCTTGAAATTTGTCGCGACGACCTATGAATTCAAAGCGAGAAAGTTTTAGATAACACTTCAGTCGTTAATTCAAGACCTCAGCCTGTTCATTTATAGTGTTCACACTGTAAACATTTTTCTTTATCCGAAATTACATATTTCCAAATGAGCTGATCTTGAAATTAGTCGCGACGACCTATGAACTCAAAGCGAGAAAGTTTTAGATAACACTTCAGTCGATCATTTAATCAGTCGTTAATTCAAGACCGGTTTTAGCGTTACCTATGTTAACACTTAGACGACCGGCATGTTTTTAGTGAGTTCTCCCGTGGGACCGGCGATTTTTTGGCTATCCGACCCCAGTGGACCGGAATTTTTTTCTTCTTATTATGTTTATTAGTTTGAAAAAAAAAAAACATGTGACGTATTTTTTTTTTTACAAGCGTCCATTTCTCTAAGCTACGCCATTGTAGTTTTACATAAGTTTCTCGATCATATCAGTTGCATCAAGATTTATTTGTGAAAGTTCCTTTTTACTTTCCTTATCCTATAGGAAGGAAAGTAATGTAATCGGGTCAAATTTTCGATGGTCAGTTTTTAGTGTCAAATCACATTTTGAGGTCCCTAGAGCCTAAATCCAAAGTTTCAGCCATTGGTCCGTGTGTGTCTCTGTCTGTAAACAAAATATCACGAGAACGGTAAGAGCTAGAGACTTGAAATTTGCTATGTAGCTGTCAAATGTGACAAGGATGCGACACGAAACTTTTGGTTAAGACCGGTGCAACGGTTGGCGGCATTTTACTTTGGCGGTTTTCGGTGTAATTTAACAATATCTCGGGAACGGTATAAGCTAAAGACTTCAAATTTGGTATGTAGTTCACAAGGTTTTGGGTGTAATTTAACAATATCTCGGGAACGGTAAGAGCTAGAGACTTGAAATTTGGTATGTAGTTCACAAATGTGATAAGGATGCAACTCAAAACGTTTGGTTGAGATAGGTGCTGCGGTTGGCGGTATTTTGACCGCTTTTTGGCGGTTTTTGAGTGTGAGCTAGAGACTTGAAATTTGGTATGTAGTTCAAAAATGTGGCAAGGATACGACACGAAACGTTTAGTTGAGATAGGTGCTGCGGTTGGCGGTATTTTGACCGCTTTTTTGGCGGTTTTTGACCGTTTTTTGGCGTTTTTAAGCTACACTCTCATTTAAATTACATTGTCTACAGTGGGAACGGACCTTTACTCTGCATTGTAGGTATATTTAGATTATTTAGGTAGGTAGAATGAAAATGAATATGTTGATATATCATAATACAATTATGCATAGGTATATTCCCTGTATTGTCATAGAGTTCTGTCAAAATTGAGCCATCAACGCCAAGTTAATTAGGTTAGATTAATCAGAACGACATTTCAAGTTCAAAAATGTGGCAAGGATACGATACGAAACGTTTAGTTGAGATAGGTGCTGCGGTTGGCGGTATTTTGACCGCTTTTTTTTTTTGCGGTTTTTGACCGTTTCTTGGCGTTTTTAAGCTATACACTCTCATTTAAATTACATTGTCTACAGTGGGAACGGACCTTTACTCTGCATTGTAGGTATATTTAGATTATTTAGGTAGGTAGAATGAAAATGAATGTGTTGATATATCATAATACAATTATGTATATATTCCCTGTATTGTCATAGAGTTCTGTCAAAATTGAGCCATCAACGCCAAGTTAATTAGGTTAGATTAATCAGAACGACATTTCATATTGTTCTTCTTTCATCTCATATACATAATACCTATCCTATAATATTAGGTACATATAGGTATTTAGGTTATGTGTTATCATTATGAATGAGACAGGGCCTATTTCGTTTGATTGTACGAGCGAAGTAAAGATTTGCCAATTCAATTTTGGACTCAGTCCTGCGGAGAAAGATCTCTACAGTTTGCATTAAATTTGGTTGGTACCTACCTTCTTGTCCAAATCCAAATTTATGGAAAAAAAAACACAATTCCGCGGCCTAAAAATGAATAGCTCATTCCTAAAGGTACCTAATTTAGCAACATTGCATTTTATGTAACCTATGACTATAATACCTATCCTACTATCCTATAATATTAGGTACATATAGGTATTTAGGTTATGTGTTATGATTATGAATGCGACAGGGCCTATTTCGTTTGATTGTACGAGCGAAGTAAAGATTTGCTAATTCAATTTTGGACTCAGTCCTGCGGAGAAAGATCTCTACAGTTTGCATTTGGTAGGTACCTACCTACTTGTCCAAATCCAAATTTATGGAAAAAAAACACAATTCCGCGGCCTAAAAATGAATAGCTCATTCCTAAAGGTACCTACCTAATTTAGCAACATTGCATTTTATGTAACCTATGACCATTATCCATTATCCTAGTTGTTGTGACGTCAAAATATTGTGAAATGCAAAGTTGATTTCAGGAACCGGTCCACCACAATGTCCTTTGGGCCCACGCACTCCTCTTTCCTCTCTTTTCACTTCTGAAGTCTTCTGATTCACTGCATTTGCAGCCTGCTGCAAATTGTAGAATAATTTTGTTAGATAAATAATATTAGATAGGTAGTATCTCCTATTTACAAGTAGGTATAAGTGAAGTATGGTGTAGGTATTACAAGTTTATCGTGTGACTTATTTTCTTTTATCATTTGTAGGAACCTATGACCATTATCCATTATCCTAGTTGTTGTGAAGTCAAAATATTGTGAAATGCAAAGTTGATTTCAGGAACCGCACCACAATGTTCTTTGGGCTCACTCTTCTGGGCGAATCCTACAGATTACTGAATTATTTTATTGCTTTCTACACGTAAATAGCTACCTAGGTACATTGTCATTGAATATCGAGCCTGATTGTTCATTACAATTTAGCTTTCTCTCTTTCTCTCACTCCCTCTTACTCTATCCCTCCCTCTCTTTCTCTCTCTCTGTCTCCGTCTCTCCCTACATCTCTGTCTCTCTCTCTCTCCTTTACTCTCTCCGCCTCTCTTCCTTTCTCTCTCACACACCCTCTCTAACATACTCTCTCTCTCTTTCTCTCTCTGGGTTTGTACGAGTATTCTGACAAAACATAATAACACAGGGTTACATAATATCTTCACATAACTGATGCTAATGTAATTCCATGATATTACACTCTCATATGCTCGCATCATATTGATATGCCCAGGGCAGTGTGAGTGAGATTCCCATGTTGTATATTGTTCAAGCTTTGGATGTACAGATTGTACAACCCACAGGCAATCAGAGATAACACATCTTCCAATCTATTTAACCCTTCACTGGTGAACGTCTGCGTAATTTCGTCCTGTCTATTGTAGAATTTTAACTAGGAAATTCTTTAAAATGTGGGGCCTACATTAGGATTAGTGTCACACACGTGGTACCGCTCCCCTATCCCGAATAAAATTTAGTTAGGCAAAACGTTTTTCCCGTGATTTGATAAATTTTCCGGCAAGTTAATTAGTTCACGCCATGTCCCCTGCATACATAGAACGTATACATAGAACATACATAGAAAGTACATAGAACATTACATTGACATAAATACATAGTTTACATAAAACATAACATGGTTAACGTATAGTCAAGAGCTAAAATTTCAGGAGAATTTCCATTTTCATTCCTTTAGACCCGTTGTACATTAGAAGCGTAGACAAGCAACTTTTTGTAGTGCGTAGTCTCTGATCTTGAAATTTGTCGCGACGACCTATGAACTCAAAGCGAGAAAGTTTTAGATAACACTTCAGTCGTTATTTTAAGACCGGTTTTAGCGTCACCTATGTTAAGCTACGCCGAGCAAGGCCAATAAATGGATGGGTGACTTAAACCTTATATTGGGAATAAAGGGAGAACGGGCTCTAGTCTTGATTTTAAATCATTACATGAAAGTAAAATCAAAAAATCAAATCAAGAATGATAATAAACTGAATATTAAACAAATTCGGTAGGTACATACATAGGTACTGATTTTCTCTAATCACGATCGAATAAACTACGGGCTAAAAAATTCCCGGAGGGACGGGCCCAGCTTGTTTCAATACGTTTGGTAGATGGAGCTCTAACAACGGATGTTCTTGTGTACCGAACTTCAAATATTGATGAAAGACCCAAATCATTCACCACCACTATATTTATCATCCAGGTACCTAGCTACAGGTAAACATATTTCTAATAAATTTCTATGGATTACCAAGAATTCAACACTCGCGAAATTCAAAAGCTCGACTCTGGTATTTCAAACAAGTTATAATACAAACGCGATGCCAACATTCAATACACATGAGGTAATGTAGGTATTTATCTAAGATTCAAGCTAATGTATGTATGATACATATTATATGATGTACCTATGTATGATACATAATTACCTATGATGTTAATTATGAAATAGAATGCTATTATGTTACATAGGCATTCGGCGAATACCTAACATAAAATGTGGGGATGTAACATTATCTCGCAATCAAATCCCATTTCAGTTTTTTAAATTTGGTTATTTTTCATTAGGCTAAGAGGATATCATTTTAATCAGGGATTGAGGAGAGTACGAATTTGTTAGTGTGATTGTCAGCTAGGATCAGATAGTCAACCTTGCAAGGTATAATACTTCGAACGGTAAACATATCCAATAGTGTAACACATAGCAACATAGGTACCTATACATACAAATGCTACAAAGATACGTACAATGTAGTGATACATTTAATGCAAGAGACCAACAAACAAAAAAATAATAATTATAGTACATATATTGTACATTGGTATTGGTAGGTAGCAAATAAGGATAATAAAACTGACCATATCACTAATCTAATCGCTACATAATACAATTTTAGTGGAGCTAGAGTACGAATTTGTTAGTGTGATTGTCAGCTAGGATCAGATAGTCAACCCTGCAAGGTATAGTAATTCGAACGGTAAACATATCCAACAGTGTAACACATAGCAACATAGGTACCTATACAATCTATACATACAAAGATACGTACAATGTAGTGATACATTAAATTTAATGCAAGAGACCAACAAACAAAAAAATAATAATTAGTACATATTGTACATTGGTATTGGTAGGTAGCAAATAAGGATAATAAAACTGACCATATCACTAATCTAATCGCTACATAATACAATTTTAGTCATTAGTCAGAAATGTAGATCCAATTGTAATATGTAGATGTATTCAGTCTTAGGCCAGCCACTCACTATCAGGTACACCTGATCAGGTCCGCCTGTCAGGTCTACCTGATAGTGAATGGTTGGCCTTATCAATGCTGTCGGAGTTCGGAGTTGTCTAATAAAATAAAATTCCTGTTCTTGTTTCAGATGTGCCCAAGTTTGTAAACAGGATGAGTAACGTTACAGTCACAGTGGGGAGAGATGCAACCTTTGCGTGCTCTGTGGATAATATATCCAACTATAAGGTAATTCTAAGCAAGATTGCATATTTCCAACTATAAGGTAATTCTAAGCAAGATTGCATATATCCAACTATAAGCATAGAGCATCACGTCATTTAATAAAGTCCTTAGGAAATGGCATCACTTTATGGAGTATTACGTTACCTCATAAAACTTTTATGACCAAAGTATTATGCTGTTGTTTAGAAAACGAGAGGTGAATTAGCGCATACCTCCATAATAACTATATATCTATACTGTCTACTACTAACTATCTAATAACTAGGTAGGTGCAAGGTTTAAACTTTGGATTGTAATAATTCCATTATAATAATTCGATACCTTACCTACGTTTATTGGTTGGGTCAGTTTTAATAGAGTTAGGTACCTATAGAAAAAAACTATAGGTAAGTATTTCAAGTTTTCTTGGAAGCTTAGTCAGCTAGAAGCCAGGTAGGTAGGTATCTTGAAGAATTGAAGGCAGAGGGTGTATGTAAATATACCACTAACATAACCAATATATTAGGTATTACCTACTTACTTAGAATACCTACGTAGTGGAGTAATTAGTGGAGATGCCAGCACCACCTTAACTCACAATCATGCATTCAATTTCAATTCAACTAAAGTACAGTGATCCTTCATTTGACAATTCTAAAATTCGACTACATAAAACAAATGTACCTACCTACAAAGAAGAATCAAGAATAAGTGAGATACTTATGTTAAATACATACCCACCCATTTATTACATCCCTCCAACATAACATTCCCATTTCTCATTGCTGAAAGGCACACCTGACGAAACAATGAACCTTGGTATAAGATTTCTTAATGTAGGGCGCGTATTAATCATACGTTCAATTTCAATTCAACTAAAGTACATTGATCCTTCATTTGACAATTCTAAAATTCGACTACATAAAATAAATGTACCTACCTACAAAGAGGAATCAAGAATAAGTGAGATACTTACGTTAAACATAATATACCCACCCATTTATTACATCCCTCCAACCAACACAACATTCCCATTTCTCATTGCTGAAAGGCACACCTGACGAAACAATGAACCTTGGTATAAGATTTCTTAATGTAGGGCGCGTAAAATTCGACTACATAAAATAAATGTACCTACCTACAAAGAAGAATCAAGAATAAGTGAGATACTTACGTTAAACATATACCCACCCCATTTATTACATCCCTCCAACACAACATTCCCATTTCTCATTGCTGAAAGGCACACCTGACGAAACAATGAACCTTGGTATAAGATTTCTTAATGTAGGGCGCGTATTAATTTGATCCCCAACACAAGGCACCAAGTTTTCATAATAAACGCTGACATAAACACAATGCTAGGGGATTATCCGAAGAGAATAAGTTGAATAAACCTACAGAATATCAAATGTTCTGTATTTTACCTCCGTTTTAATATGTTGTATTAATTAAGGCCCGTTCCCACTTGTCATTCGGAAAACAATACGATCACACCAGACAAATACGAAAAAAAACATTGATTTTGCTAGCACTTTGAAAGACATATTGTGTAGTGTAGTGTAGTTTTACATAAGTTTCTCGATCATATCAGTTTACTTTCCTTATCCTTATAGGAAGGAAAGTAATGTAATCGGGTCAAATTTTCGATGGTCAGTTTTTAGTGTCAAATCACGTTTTGAGGTCCCTAGAGCCTAAATCCAAAGTTTCAGCCATTGGTCCGTGTGTGTGTGTGTGTGTCTGTCAAAGACATATTGTGTAGTGTAGTGTAGTGTAGTTTTACATAAGTTTCTCGATCATATCAGTTGCATCAAGATTTATTTGTGAAAGTTCCTTTTTACTTTCCTTATCCTTATTGGAAGGAAAGTAATGTAATCGGGTCCAATTTTCGATGGTAAGTTTTTATTACTTTCCTTATCCTATAGGAAGGAAAGTAATGTAATCGGGTCAAATTTTCGATGGTCAGTTTTTAGTGTTTATGTAACCTATGACCATTATACATTATCCTAGTTGTTGTGACGTCAAAATATTGTGAAATGCAAAGTTGATTTCAGGAACCGGTCCACCACAATGTCCTTTGGGCCCACTTTTCTGGGCGAATCCTACAGTTCACTGAATTATTTGATTACTTTCTAAACAGCTACCTATATTGTCATTGAATGTCGAGCCTGACTGTTCATTACAATTTAGCTTTTCTCTCTTTCTCGCACTCCCTCTCTTACTCTATCCCTCCCTCTCTTTCTCTCTCTCTGTCTCGGTCTCTCCCTACATCTCTGTCTCTCTCTCTCCTTTACTCTCTCCGCTCTCTCTCTTCCTTTCTCTCTCACACACCCTCTTTAACATACTCTCTCTCTCTTTCTCTCTCTGGGTTTGTACGAGTATTCTGACAAAACATAATAACACAGGGTTACATAATATCTTCACATAACTGATGCTAACTCTCTGGGTTTGTACGAGTATTCTGACAAAACATAATAACACAGGGTTACATAATATCTTCACATAACTGATGCTAATGTAATTCCATGATATTACACTCTCATATGCTCGCATCATATTGATATGCCCAGGGCAGTGTGAGTGAGATTCCCATGTTGTATATTGTTCAAGCTTTGGATGTACAGATTGTACAACCCACAGGCAATGTGAATATCATCCATGTAGGTGTTCTTGGGATGAGGATTTTTTTTTTTTTTATCATTATTATTTTTGACTTTGTTAATGGAGATGTTCTGTGTATTTCGAACATGCTTTGCTTTGAACCTACACTCAGCCTGTTCACACTGTAAACATTTTTCTTGATCCGAAATTACATATTTCCGAATGAGCCCTGATCTTGAAATTTGTCGCGACGACCTATGAACTCGAAGCGAGAAAGTTTTAGATAACACTTCAGTCGTTAATTTAAGACCGATTTTCAGGTACACCACCAAGGCAGGCAGGACGGAATGGGTTAAAGAATAATACATATACCGACTTTTCGGTGCGGTTTTCGGTGTAATTTAACAATATATCGGGAACGGTATGAGCTAGAGACTTGAAATTTGGTATGTAGTTCATAAATGTGACAAGGATGCACTCAAAACGTTTTGTTGAGATAGGTGCTGCGGTTGGCGATATATTGACCGCTTTTTGCGGTTTCGGTGTTATATTGTTCACATTTCCCCTATTCGTGACCATACATAAAAGATCAGAAATGAGGGTAAAATGGGTGTTATATTGGTCACATTTCCCCAATTCGTAGCCATCCATAAAAGATCAGAAGTGGGAATAAAATGGGTGTTGTATCGGTCACATTTCCCCTATTCGTGACCATACATAAAAGATCAGAAATGAGGATAAAATGGGTGTCATATTGGTCACATTTCCCCAATTCGTAGCCATACATAAAAGATCAGAAGTGGGGATAAAATGGGTGTCATATCGGTCACATTTCCCCTATTCGTGGCCATACATAAAAGATCAGAAATGAGGATAAAATTGGTGTTATATCGGTCACATTTCCCCTATTCGTGACCATACATAAAAGATCAGAAATGAGGATAAAATGGGTGTCATATTGGTCACATTGCCCCTATTCGTGGCCATACATAAAAGATCAGAAGTGGGGATAAAATGGGTGTCATATCGGTCACATTTCCCCTATTCGTGGCCATACATAAAAGATCAGAAGTGGGGATAAAATGGGTGTCATATTGGTCACATTTCCCCAATTCGTAGCCATACATAAAAGATCAGAAATGAGGATAAAACGGGTGTTATGTCGGTCACATTTCCCCTATTCGTGGCCATACATAAAAGATCAGAAATGAGGATAAAATGGGTGTCACACTCACCATCCGTTACACCATGTAAAGTAGAGGAGAGCTCATAAATATTTAATTTCCGACACCACTTTTTCCAGTGGCGCGGGGTGGGCGTTTCAAATGGGGAAGCTATAAACCCATATTACAATAGTTCTAGTCTTCTTGAAGCTCGTTAATTTCCCCTCTGCCAGCCTAGTTAGCTTAGTTGGTAGTGCGTCTGCCTTGTAAGCGCTAGGCCGCGGGTTCGATTCCCGCCCGACCACTTTTTTCAGTGGCGCGGGGTGGGCATTTCAAATGGGGAAGCTAAAAACCTTGTGTTTCTAATTGTATTATGTATAAACATTGTTAACATACTATCATGTATTTGAACAATAAAAATAATTGAATTGAATTGAAACCAATATTAAAATAGTTCTAGTCTTCTTGAAGCTCGTTAATTTCCCCTCTTTTGTTATTAGCTATCCTATTAGCTAGGATAAAGGCCCGTTCTTGGTTATCGTGAGCAACACACAATGTATTTTTTCCGAATGTACTGTAGGCAATGTAATTTCAATAAGAGTGTTCCTATTACACAAGACACGATTTTTTCCGGACGACAAAATACGGCCCTGTAGGCAATGTAATTTCAATGAGAGTGTTCTACACACGTCACGATTTTTTTCCGAACGACAAGAGGGAACAGGCTCTAATGGGCTCTTATAGTCCAATCTTAACTTGTCTTTTTTTTTAATTTAAACAGGTCTTAATAAATTATTGTTCCATAAAATGTAATGTCATTACCAATCAAATATATAAGACCTTGTTTAGACTGCGAAAGTAAAGGGACTTTTCAGTCCTATGCTGGTAGTATAAACAAGGTATATTCTATTCTGAAAGCCAAAAATCCAAAAAAAACTGGTTTTTGGGGGATTTTTTTCACATTTTCTCACACAAATGAGCTCTGATCTCGATATATTCTATGCTATTCTATTCTATTCTAATGGGTGGCGGTGAGAAAAAAGAAAAACCCCGTGAAGAGCAAGGTTAGCCGAGCTCCCCCTATTTTCCATGTAGGCTACGCCACTACAATACCTATCCTGTCTGTGGACATGAACACTACCACTTATCCTCCTTCCTTCTCCTCCCTCAGAGTAGCTTGTCCAGTCTCACATCCCCTGAAACAGTGCTTCCCAAACTGTGATACGCGTACCACTGGTGATATGCGGAAGCACTTCTGTTGGTACGCGAAGAGATTTGAAAAACTCATTTTCATGATTTATCTCGTAAATGTGAAAAACAAATCTGGAAACTCCTGTTCGGGAAATAAATCTACAGTCAATGCACCAATATATTGTAACATCGTATTACTACTAGCACAAGAAGACCAATAAATGGATGGGTGACTTAAACATTATATTGGGAATAAAGGGAGAACGGGCTCTAGTCTTCCTGCGGAGCTATAATTTATTTATTTATCCCCAAACCACACAAAATTGATGTTTGGTGGTACGCCAAAAGAACCTTGAGGTGTCAGGTGACACGCAGTACTCAAAATTTTGGGAACCCCTGCCCTAAAAGCTTCCTTTTTCGCCCTGCCCCATCCATTTTCACATCCCTCACTATCTCTCTCTTTTACGTTTTTTAAATAAAGTGGAGTAATATTAAACTGTTGAGATAAAGGGACTTGCATGTCCTGATAGTGTTACTATGCTTTCCTACAAATTCCCACTTACAGAGGTCCGCAGAAGGCTCCAGACCTAGGAAAATGGCAACCTTTCCCACTTACAGAGCCCAGGGGGTCACCTTTAAAATCCTAAATGAGAACCTCCCCATCTTGTGATACAGCCCGGGCCGCCCCTGATAGTGCCGAAAAGTTGAAATCCCTTAAAAATAGGTTCGCCTCGAAAATAGAGAAATACGTGTTTTAGGGGTTTATCTGAATTTCAAACGGTTTCTTGAGTTTTCAGGTGTGACAAGTTTTTTTAAATACCCTGTATAATATAGTCCGGGTAATAAGAACAAGCCAGAGAGAGAGGTAGAAAGAGAGAGAGTGAGAGAGAGAGAAAGAGAGAGAGAGAGAGAGAGAGAGAGAGAGAGAGAGAGAGAGAGAGAGAGAGAGAGAGAGAAAAGATATGTTTATGTTAACGTGTTGCTTTATTCTACATAATTAGATGTACTGTTTTCATAAAAGGTCTGTCAGAGGCTTAACGGAATACCTGCCTGAGGTCTTCTCGTGAATTGGGTTTCACCCTCTATTCGGTGACGTTGACCTCAAATAGCCTGGTCAGACCATCTGACAAAAAAAGATTGAACCTGCTGTCAGACTGTCTGAGGGTAAGTGGCGGACATGGGGCAGAAAAAAGTCAGCACGCGATTGTCCTGCCCAGATGGTCGCCCATCGGGATAACACTACCCTGAGTGACAGGGTGCCACAAGTTTAAGGTGGACGAACTCTAATTTTGGGTTACTTCCTCTGAATTAGGTTGTTCGAATGCTTTAATTGTAAACTGAATATTAAATAAAATAGGTAAGTACATAAATACTGATTTTCTTTACCCAAGATCGAAAAATTCCCGGAGGGACGCGGGCCCCGCTTGTTTTCTCCGACTTCGCTCTTTTTTTTTGTAGTGCAACTTTGTTTTGTATTCAATCCAATCTCTCTTTTACTCTCTCTCTCTCTCTCTCTCTCTCTCTCTCTCTCGATCTGTCTGGTTCCAAGTCCAAAAAAGTAAATCTTTCAACTTTTGCCAAGAAAAAATGTTCTCTCCCTCTCTCTCTCTCTCGCTCTTCTTCCCCTCCTCCTCTATCCTGTATTTTTATCCCCGGACAAAACAAGGGAAAAAGCGAGAAACATTCAAATGAGGTAAAAAAATCTGGTGTGATCATCACACGACTTTCCTTATCCTATTGAATGATGCTTATTGGAGTGTTCTTTTATCCTAACTTTTACAATATCTCTAACCGTTTTGTCGCTACAGCTGAAAACCGCCAAAAAACGGTCGAAATCTGTCCAAAAGCGGTCAAAAAAATGTCGAGCTTCCCGATATGGAGTTCAATATTACTAGGACATTTTCTACATTGTCCAAAAATTGGTACACCTACCCTAGCACGTTTTTTACAGGGTCCGACAATTGGTACACCTACCCTAGCACGTTTTTTTACAGGGTCCGACAATTAGCCCACTTACCCTAGCACACTTGTTACAGGGTCCGACAATTGGTACACCTACCCTAGCACGTTTTTTTACAGGGTCCGACAATTAGCCCACTTACCCTAGCACACTTGTTACATGGTCCAACAATTGATACACTTACCCTAGCACATTTTTTACCTGGTCCGACCATTGGCCCACTTGCCCCATTCATGGGAATGTCGGCCACGTATGTATTATGCAGTTATTACGTAGGGACACAGCGCAGAGACTTTAGTCCGGGAGATAGATGAACATCAAAGGGAATTTACTAGTACGGGAAGTTAATGAATATTAAATGCTCATTTTGAAACATGAGAGGAGGGGGGGAGGGGGCGAAAAATGAGGACGAAAAATAGAGGAGACAAGAAATGAGGAAGGGACGAGAAAGGTAGAAGGGGGTAAGAGAAAAGGAGGGGACGAAACATGGAGTGGGGACGAAATAGGTGAGGGACGAAAAATGAAGAGGGGGGACGAAAAATGGGATGAAAAAGTGAGTGAGTACTTTTTGCGAAGGTTTGTTTTGTTAGCGAAACATGGGCGCATGAGAAACAAAACTGCCTAATAGGTATGCCCATGATTTTCTTTCTCCAAAATGAGGTTATTGTACTTTTAAAATGAAATTTATTTTAGAAGTTGAGGCTCGTTCCCGCTTGTGAGTTTCATCCGATTTTTTCCGAATGCCCTATACATAATGTAATTAAAAAAAATTGGTGTTCCCACTACACAGGACACGATTTTTTCCGAACGGCAAGTGAGAACGGGCCTTAAAACATAAAACACATTCAATTTTGAAAGTTTTTGATTCCAAGTGAGTTGTTATCAAATTATTTAGGGGAAAAATCCTCCGCCTTGGGGGAGAACCGAACCCACGACCTCCCCCTATCCGGGCGAGCGTTTTAATCGCTACGCCACCGGAAAAAAAAAAACAATAACACCAATCAATAATCACCTTGTTGTGTCAAACGTATCAATATAAGCCCTCGTGATAACCTCCAGTGAGAAAATGCTCTTCAACATGAGAAGTGGAGCTCCTGGTATTTTGAGTCCCAGATAATAGTAGCGTCTATGTTTCCAGACATGGATGAACAAATAGGTGATGAATGTAGACAGCAAGAACGACAGGAATAGCTTGTTCATATCAACGAGTAACATTATAGGTGAGTCAATAACACAGACACGTGACAAAAGAGAGTTCTAAATTTTGAAAATAACCACACTTCTTTAACAAATTGTAAGCAAAATTTTAAACGATACACAATCGGGCTTATAGTTCCAACTTATACTCTAGGAAACGAAGAATTCATGACGCTGTTTAGTGTTTAAACTAGGCACTGAAAGATCTCTAGTGGTAATCAATTAGTCTATCTTATGAGATTTTTTAATCTAAATGGTGTAACATTGAACTCCATCCGACTCACATTTCACGAGTTACAGCTTCGATACTAACCAGGAGTTACTATTTTGGAGTTACAGTTGCATTACATTAAAATGGGTTAGTATCGAAGCTGTAACTCGTGAACTGTGAGTCGGATCTTCTTTTTATTCCTCCTCCTTTTCTTATCCTTATATTTCGTCTCCTTCTTCTTCTTCTCTTCCTTCTGTTTCTTTTTCGTGTTCTTCTTCTTCTCTTCCTTCTGTTTCTTTTTCGTCTTCTTCTTCTCTTCCTTCTGTTTCTTTTTCGTCTTCTTCTTCTCTTCCTTCGGTTTCTTTTCGTCTTCTTCTTCTCTTCCTTCTGTTTCTTTTCGTCTTCTTCTTCTCTTCCTTCTGTTTCTTTTTCGTGTTCTTCTTCTTCTCTTCCTTCTGTTTCTTTTTCGTCTTCTTCTTCTCTTCCTTCTGTTTCTTTTTCGTCTTCTTCTTCTCTTCCTTCTGTTTCTCCCTCCCTTCTCTCCATTTCATTGTTGTGTTTTGTTGTTGTTGTTGTTGTTGTTGTTGTTGTTGTTGTTGTTGTTCTGGTTGTTGTTGTTGTTGTATGTATGTATATTTCTCCTCTTTACATCACGACTATTCTGTTCTCTCTTTCGGGGGTTATATTGTTGTTGTTGAATTTTATTTCATTTTGTTTTCGAGCTACTTGAAAATTTGTTTATTTTTTTCAAAGTGTGATACCTATGTCTGATGTGTTAGTATGTCTTCTATTGTTTCGCTGTTTTTTTCTGACCAAAATTTCTTTCCTGGGTTTATAGGTACTTGTTGGGAAAACCTTTTCAAAACACCCTGAGTAGAATTTATAAAAGTACTTGTGTAATATATTCATGCTAACATTAGTGAGGGTTTCTCTAGTCTCTTCTTCTTCTTCTTCTTCTTCTTCTTCTTCTTCTTCTCCTTCTCCTTCTTCTTCTCCTTCTCCTCCTTCTTCTTCTCCTTCTCCTCCTTCTTCTCCTTCTCCTTCTTCTTCTTCTTCTTCTCCTTCTTCTTCTCCTCCTTCTTCGTCTCCTTCTCCTTCTTCTCCTCCTTCTCCTTCTTCGCCTTATTCTCCTTTCCTTCTTCTTTCTCTGCCCCTTTCTCTCTATTCTTCTTCTTCTCCTGTCTTGCTCTTCTTCCTTCTTACCTCTTTTTCCTTTTTCTCCTTCTCCTCTTTCCTTCTTCCTATCTCATTCTCGCCTTCTTCCTTTTCTCTTCCTTCTTTTTTCTCTCTTTCTTCCAATCTCGCACTCCTTCACCTCCTCTTGTCCTTTTCCTCCTCTTTCCTTTCTCCTCCTCTCCTCTTTCCTTCTCCTCTTCCTTTCCGTCTCCTGGCAGGATTTACATTTCTAGAATATAAAAAATATTTTTCCAAGGGTTTTCAGTAATATATTACGTTTTCGCTTACATGTGTAATATTGGGCTGTATATTACCCTCCTTACCGGGTGTTTCAGAACCCCAGATTTTGGATTAAATTTACAATCAAAGTGCACCGTCTTTCACGTGTAATGGGCACTAAATATTGTACAATGCTTAATACTTGTTGGAAAAACCTTTTCAAAACACCCTGACTAGAATTTATAAAAGTACGTGTGTAATATATTCATGCTAACATTAGTGAGGGTTTCTCTAGTCTCTTCTTTCTTCTTCTTCTTCTTCTTCTCCTTCTCCTTTTTCTTCTTCTTCTTCTTCTTCTCCTTCTTCTTCTCGTTCTCGTTCTCCTTCTTCTTCTTCTTCTTCTTCTTCTTCTTCTTCTTCTTCTCCTTCTTCGTCTCCTTCTCCTTTGCCTTATTCTCCTTTCCTTCTTCTTTCTCTGCCCCTTTCTCTCTATTCTTCTTCTTCTCCTGTCTTGCTCTTCTTCCTTCTTACCTCTTTTTCCTTTTTCTCCTTCTCCTCTTTCCTTCTTCCTATCTCTTCCTTCTTTTTTTTTCTCTTTCTTCCAATCTCTCGTTTTAGCACTCCTTCACCTCCTCTTGTCCTTTCTCCTCCTCTCCTCTTTCCTTCTCCTCTTCCTTCTCTCCTCTTTCCTTCTCCTGGCAGGATTTACATTTCTAGAATATAAAAAATATTTTTCCAAGGGTTTTCAGTAAAATATTACGTTTTCGCTTACATGTGTAATATTGGGCTGTATATTACCCTCCTTACCGGGTGTCCCAGAACCCCAGATTTTGGATTAAATTTACAATCAAAGTGCACCGTCTTTCACGTGTAATGGGCACTAAATATTGTACAATGCTTAATATACAGGTTGTATATGTTACCGGCAATCTGTAATCATTTCATAAAATCCCTAGGTATCATGAAATGCCTAGGCAAATTATGTAATAATATCATAGTAGGTACTATCAATTTCATTATCATATTAGGTACTTTCTTTCTTGAATGAAATCGGAATTTCCTTCTTTACATTTTACACCCTGTTTGTTTTCCTTCACATATATATATTATAAATTACATGATACACCCTGTATATATCTCACATATTTATATTACCCTGTTTATGTGATGCTAATAAAACACAAGGGTCTCCCGGGTCAAGACAGTTTTGCTTCGCTTGGTCATTTTATATGTTGGAAGGGGGGATTAGGGAATATTGGAGAAGGTAGGGGAGAAGAGGAGAAGAAGGAGGAAAAAAAGGAAGAGAAAGGTGGAGAAGGCAAAAGAGGAGAAAAAGAACAAAGAGGTGGAGAAGGTAGAGGAATAAAGGAAGAAGAAAGAGGAGGAGGAGAAGGTAGAAAAAGTAGGGGAAAGAGGAAAAAGAGAAATGGGGATTAGGGAATATTGGAGAAGGTAGGGGAGAAGAGGAGAAGGAAGAGGAGGAGAATTTGAAAGAGGAGAGGGAAGAGCAAGAGAAGGAGAAAGGTAGGGGAGAAGAGGAGAAGAAGGAGGAAAAAAAGGAAGAGAAAGAGAAAGGTGGAGAAGGCAAAAGAGGAGAAAAAGAACAAAGAGGAGGAGAAGGAGAAATAGGAGGGGAAAGAAAGAGGAGAGGGAAGAGGAGGAGAAGAAGGAGAAAGAGGAGGAGAAGGTAGAAAAAGTAGGGGAATGAGGAGAAAGAGGAAGAGAAGGAGAAAGAGGAGAGGGAAGAATGAGAGAAGGAGAAAGAGAAGGGAAAAGAGGTGGAGAAGGTAGAGGAATAAAGGAAGAAGAAGGAGGAGGAGGAAGAGGAGGAGAAGGTAGAAAAAGTAGGGGAAAGAGGAAAAAGAGAAAGAAGAGGAGGAGAAGGAGAAGAGGAGGAGAAGGTAGAGGAATAAAGGAAGAAGAAGGAGGAAGAGGAGGAGAAGGTAGAAAAATTAGGGGAAAGTGGAGAAAGAGAAATAGGAGAAGAAGAAGAAAGAGGAGGAGAAGGAGAAAGATAAGGAGAAAGAGGAGGAGAAGGAGAAAGAGAAGGGACAAGAGGTGGAGAAGGTAGAGGAATAAAGGAAGAAGAAAGAGGAGGAGGAGAAGGTAGAAAAAGTAGGGGAAAGAGGAAAAAGAGAAATAGGAGGAGAAGGAAAAGGAGAAAAAGAAGAAGGAGAAAGAGGTGGAGAAGGTAGAGGAATAGGGGGAGAAGAGAGAAGAAAGAGGAGGAGAAAGAAAAAGAGGAGAGGGAAGAGGAGGAGGAGAAAGAGGAGAGGAGAAGAAGGAGGAAAAAAAGGAAGAGAAAGAGAAAGGTGGAGAAGGAAAAAGAGGAGAAAAAGAACAAAGAGGAGGAGAAGGAGAAAGAGAAGGGAAAAGAGGTGGAGAAGGTAGAGGAATAAAGGAAGAAGAAGAAGGAGGAGGAGAAGGTAGAAAAAGTAGGGGAAAGAGGAAAAAGAGAAATAGGAGGAGAAGGAAAAGGAGAAAACGAAGAAGGAGAAAGAGGTGGAGAAGGTAGAGGAATAGGGGGAGAAGAGAGAAGAAAGAGGAGGAGAAAGAAAAAGAGGAGAGGGAAGAGCTAGAGGAGGAGAAAGAGAACGGAAAAGAGGTGGAGAAGGTAGAGGAATAAAGGAAGAAGAAGGAGAAGAAGGAAGAGGAGGAGAAGGTAGAAAAAGTAGGGCAAAGAGGAGAAAGAGAAATAGGAGGAGAAGGAAAAGGAGAAAAGAAGGAGAAAGAGAGAAAAAGGCGAAGAAGGTAGGGAATTGAAGGATTTGAAAAAAAAAAAAAAAAACGGAAAGGAAAGCAGGAGGAGAAACAGGAGATTCAATGTTTTATAGCCATTGTCTGTCTCCTCTTTACCTCCTCTTCTTCTTCTTCTGCTTCTTCTTCGTCTGCTTCTTCTTCTGCTTCTGCTTCTTCTTCTTTTACGTGCGTGTTAAGCAACAGGAAGGATGGCGTGTATTTGAACGGGTGACGGGACACACCCAGCACGTGAATGTTTTTAGGGGGGGGGTAAAAATTGTATGAGTGCCGTGAAACTATTTAGGTATGCAACATGCAATGAAGAAAATATTAGTGGAGCTGGAAATGACCGGCTTGCGCTGGGAAAAAAAAACTAATTACTAATTAGGTAATAAAATTATTAGAAGTTCTTAACTCCGAAAAACAGCCCAAAAACTTGGTCGGATGGTGATACAAAGAGTCTTCCACATAGTACTATGGAATCCTAGAGTTAAAACTTGAAACTCGATTGATTCGATCAATTTAGCGGAAAGGTTGTGTTTAGCATTACCTTCATGACGTAAAAGTTTCGTTTCTGTAGGGTTCTCTTCTTTTCTGTTTGTTTCTCTTCTCTTGTTATTTTCTTCTGCTTCTGCTTCTTCTTCTTCTTCTTCTTCTTCTGCTTCTTCTTCTTCTTCTGCTTCTACTTCTTCTTCTGTTTCTTCTGCTTCTTCTTCTTCTTCTTCTTCGTCTTCTTCTGCTTCTTCATCTTCTGTTTCTTCTGCTTCTTCTTCTTCTGTTTCTTCTGCTTCTTCGTCTGCTTCTTCTTCTGCTTCTTTTTCTTGTTTTCTTTCCTTCCTTGTGTGAAGATATTGCAGATTTAGTCCCCCCCTTCTCTCTCTCTCTCTCCCAGCTCCCTCTTTCTATTTCTCTCTCATTCTAATCCTCGTATATCTTTTGTTTTCGTTTTTCCTGACCCAAACTCATCCTTTATCCTTCTCTCTCTTCCTTTCTCTCTCGCTCTCTCTTGCTCTCTCTCTCTCTTTGGGTATGTTTTCCTGTGTTCAACCGTTATTCTTTTTAGTCCGTCCTTCCTTTATTATTACAATAGTAATAAAAAAAGGTATAAGGGACGGACTATTGTATTCGCCTCGGTGTCGTCCCACTACACTGAGTGACAGGGTGCCACAAGTTTAAGGTGGACGAACTCCAATTTTGGGTTACTTCCTCTGAATTAGGTTGTTCGAATGCTTTAATTAAATGTCGAGCTTCCCGATATAGAGTTCAATATTACTAGGACTTTTTCTACATTGTCCAAAAATTGGTACACCTACCCTAGTACGTTTTTTACAGGGTCCGACAATTGGTACACCTAACCTAGCACGTTTTTTACAGGGTCCGACAATTAGCTCACTTACCCTAGCACACTTGTTACATGGTCCAACAATTGATACACTTACCCTAGCACATTTTGATCACATAAGATAGACTAATTGATTACCACTAGAGAGTTTTCAGTGCCTAGGTAGTTTAAAAATTAAACAGTAGTGTGAACGAGCTCTAAGAGCACTACGCCGGAAACGTTTTTTTTTGCCGGAATCAGAAAAAAAAAAAAAAAAAAAAAAAAAAAAAGAGCCTTTGGAAAATGACAAAGACTCTCTAACTCTCTATCATATTTTCTTAGGTCTTACCAATGGGTATTGTATATTTATCTGCTTGTATTTCGCTGGTTATATGTCTTCCTATGATGGGTGCGGCAGGGTATAGTCTTAACGTTTCTTTGATAACTCGAGTAAGAAGGTGTAGCTCTTGGATTTGATCGTAGGTCGGGACGGTCTCGGGATCGTCTCCGAGAACTTGGACGATCTCATCGTAGACCTGGGAAGAGATGGAGAGAAAATTAGGATGAAACAAATTTCATGATCCTGTTATGTAAATGAAAACGGTTCTTTCGAAATGCTTTATATCTATAATTCTATACCCATCCGAGAAAGGAAAAGTTTCGTTAAAAAATTTCCACCCCGGCCGGGATTTGAACCCAGCATCTCCGAGTTGAGAGCTAGGGCTCTTAACAACTAGGTCACACAAGTTGGACACTTACCTCTTGTTGAATTTTTGGATGAAGGGCGAGCATGATCAGAGTCAACGAGTTTGTTGTTTTCGTGGTATCGTACCCCGCACCTACAACTGTCAGAACTTCATCTATCAGTTCACTATGAGTGATTCTTTGTTCTTGATGTGTGTTTGTTAAATGGTCTCTGACGAGAATTTCAACAAAGGTTTCTTTAGAAAGGTCGAGAACTTCGTGCAATGGCACCAAACTTGCGTTATCAAGGGTTTTTCTTTGATCTTGTGTGGTTTCCTGCCTGAGGTCTTCTCGTGAATTGGGTTTCCTGCCTGGGGTCTTCTCGTGAATTGGGTTTCCTGCCTGAGGTCTTCTCGTGAATTGGGTTTCCTGCCTGGGGTCTTCTCGTGAATTGGGTTTCCTGCCTGAGGTCTTCTCGTGAATTGGGTTTCCTGCCTGGGGTCTTCTCGTGAATTGGGTTTCCTGCCTGAGGTCTTCTCGTGAATTGGGTTTCCTGCCTGGGGTCTTCTCGTGAATTGGGTTTCCTGCCTGAGGTCTTCTCGTGAATTGGGTTTCCTGCCTGGGGTCTTCTCGTGAATTGGGTTTCCTGCCTGAGGTCTTCTCGTGAATTGGGTTTCCTGCCTGGGGTCTTCTCGTGAATTGGGTTTCCTGCCTGAGGTCTTCTCGTGAATTGGGTTTCCTGCCTGGGGTCTTCTCGTGAATTGGGTTTCCTGCCTGAGGTCTTCTCGTGAATTGGGTTTCCTGCCTGAGGTCTTCCCGTGAATTGGGTTTCCTGCCTGAGGTCTTCCCGTAAATTGGGTTTCCTGCCTGAGGTCTTCTCGTGAATTGGGTTTCCTGCCTGAGGTCTTCTCGTGAATTGGGTTTCACCCTCTATTCGGTGACGTTGACCTCAAATAGCCTGGGGCCAGCCACTCGCTCTCAGACCGTCTGACAAGAAGAAGCTTGAACCTGCTGTCAGACTGTCTGAGGGTAAGTGGCGGACATGGGGCAGAAAAAAGTCAGCACGCGATTGTCCAGCCCAGATGGTCGCCCATCGGGATAACACTACACTGAGTGACAGGGTGCCACAAGTTTAAGGTGGACGAACTCTAATTTTGGGTTACTTCCTCTGAATTAGGTTGTTCGAATGCTTTAATTGAATGTCGAGCTTCCCGATATGGAGTTCAATATTACTAGGACTTTTTCTACATTGTCCAAAAATTGGTACACCTACCCTAGTACGTTTTTTACAGGGTCCGACAATTGGTTAAAAAGTGTTTGGAGGTGATGGACGTGAATACGTTGATGGTTATGTACTGGTACAATCGGCAACGAAAGAAGAAAAGAAAATGGTGGATTCATCCCATAGTGGCGCAAAGGTACCACAGTATTGTAAACCGATACCAATTCCAATTTGAGTTTACACACTCTTGTTAAAACAAATTGAAAGTCACACACCACCCACCACACACACCCACACCCACCACACACACCCATCACACATACACCCATCACACACCCACCACACACACAATCACACATACATGACAATTGGCCCACTTGCCCTATTCACGGGAATGTCGGCCACGTATGTATTATGCAGTTATTACGTAGGGATACAGGACAGGGACTTTAGTCCGGGAGATAGATGAACATCAAAGGGAATTTACTAGTACGGGAAGTTAATGAATATTAAATGCTCATTTTGAAACATGAGAGGAGGGGGGGAGGGGGCGAAAAATGAGGACGAAAAATAGAGGGGACAAGAAATGAGGAAGGGACGAGAAAGGTAGAAGGGGGTAAGAGAAAAGGAGGGGACGAAACATGGAGTGGGGACAAAATAGGAGAGGGACGAAAAATGAAGAGGGGGGACGAAAAATGGGATGAAAAAGTGAGTGAGTACTTTTTGCGAAGGTTTGTTTTGTTAGCGAAACATGGGCGCATGAGAAACAAAACTGCCTAATATGCCCATGATTTTCTTTCTCCAAAATGAGGTTATTGTACTTTTAAAATGAAATTTATTTTAGAAGTTGAGGCTCGTTCCCGCTTGTGAGTTTCATCCGATTTTTTCCGAATGCCCTATACATAATGTAATTAAAAAAAATTGGTGTTCCCACTACACAGGACACGATTTTTTCCGAACGGCAAGTGAGAACGGGCCTTAAAACATAAAACACATTCAATTTTGAAAGTTTTTGATTCCAAGTGAGTTGTTATCAAATTATTTAGGGGAAAAATCCTCCGCCTTGGGGGAGAACCGAACCCACGACCTCCCCCTATCCGGGCGAGCGTTTTAATCGCTACGCCACCGAGGCAGATCGCCTAGAGTGGTACTTGCAGACAAATATAAACCCACCAAAGTCAACTGTAATGTTAACTTTCAATATCGAAATCTTGCGCACTCTATCAAATGCTCTGTCATTGTCAAATAAGAGAGCGATATGGGACGGCGTGGGTAGTATCCTTCTGTATATTGGTCGCTTTAATGTCGTCTATTTATATGTTATGGGTAACCATTCTGGATTCTTTTATACTATCTCCTCAATCTCTCAGAAACATTAAAAGCATCCAAACCAGAAAGTCGGCAGTCCCTGATGCGCGGTGGTTTTAGCTTGTTAATGCGAAAGTTACTTGCCGGCATCGGCAATCGCAGTGTCTCCAGTAGGCACAGCGGCATGAGATGAGCCCCTCCTGCGCCAAGCCAATACACACTGGCCGATATTGGAGAACGAAAAGATGGGATATAAAAAGTCCCCCGCTGCCAGCGGCGTAAGTAAATGGTTTAGGTGGCACTAGGCGCGGTGACCAGTTTGGGAGTGACAAAACTAGGGCTGGCTAAAGATGGAGGCTTTAGAAGGCTCTTTTAGGCTTGCGGGATAGAAGGCAAGTCATCGCCGGGCGCCTTGACACACACCCCTCGTTCATGCCCCTACAACGTCTACTTCTGGTGGGACAGATGCGATGACTCTTCTATGTCCCACAATGGCCCACTCTATTCACCAGCAGTCACCTCCTACAAGCCACAACTCAAAACCCTACTGAAACGCGAATGAGCGACCCGTTACTATAAGCTGAACTTGGTTCCTCCGAGTATGTTAACTTCTCAGACTTTGCTTCAAATTGAATATTAAAAATTTACAATGCGTATAATAATATAGAATATCTGATATAAAATTAATGGATATTGACTACAGCAAAAACGTCAAAAACGAACTTTAAGGAGTTAACGACAACTCAAACGAAATATGACTTAGAACTTGTGTCTTTCTATGAATTTAATAATAAGTAAAAAAAAATTACGTATAATATTAAATAATTAATAATAATACAAACATTAATAAGAAATTTTACAAGATAAAATTATTTAAAATAATGCATTAAATATGACTTAGAGGTAAGTAGAATTAAATACTATAAAATAGAATAAGGAGGAGGAGAGGAGAGGGAGAATAAGGAAGAAGAAAAAAAAAAAAAAAAAAAAAAAGTAAAAGAAGAAGGTTAGTAGAGGAAGATTGTATGAAATAAGTGGAGGATGCAAAAAAAAAGAAGGAGAAGAGAAGGGGGAGAAGAAAGTTAGACAGAAGAAGAGAGGGAAGAGGGTGAAAGGAACATAGTTAAACTTGCTCACACATACATAAGAAAAGGAAGAAGAGAAAAAAAGTGAAGAAGAAAGATATAAATAAAAAGAGAGAAGAGGAGAGAGAGGGAGGACAAGGGTAAGAGAAGGTAGAAGCAAAAGTTGTTATACAAAACTAATCAAGAGTCTCCAACAAACGAGAAGAAAGAGAGAGAGGGAGAGAA
>NW_007378615.1:97334-133974 GCF_000475195.1 Diaphorina citri | reverse complement strand
TTTAGGATAGGAGAGAGAGGTTAGAAAGAGAGAGAGTGGAGGGAGGAGAGAAGATATATATATATAAAATTATAGTGTGTGTGGAGAGAGAGAGATGTATTGAGAGTTGAGAGACGAGAGGAGAGAGAAGAGGAGAGAAGGTACAAGACTATGTTTATGTTAAACGTGTTGCTTTATTCTACATAATTAGATGCTTACTGCTTTCATAAAAGCGGTCTGTTCAGACGGGGCCTTAACGGAATACCTGCCTAGGAGGTCTTCTCGTGAATTGGGTTTCCCCTCCTATTCGGTGACGGTTGACCTCAAATAGGCCTGCCGTCAGACCATTCTGACAAAAAAAGATTGAACCTGCCCTGTCAACTTGGTTCTGGAGGGGTAAGTGGCGGAACATTGGTGGGCCAGAAAAAAAGTCAGCACGCGATTGTTCTCATGCCCAGATTGGGGTCGGCCCATCGGGATAACACTACCCTGAAGGGGACAGGGGTGCCACAAGTTTAAGGTGGGACGAACCTAAATTTTGGGTACTTCCTCTGAATTAGGTTGTTCGAATGCCTTTAATTAAATGTCGAGCCCCGATTTATCGGAGTTCGAATATTACTAGTGACATTTATCTACATTGTCCAAAAATTGGCTACACCTACCCTAGCACGTTTTTTTACAGGGTCCGCAATTTGCAGTACACCTTTACCCTAGCACGTGTTTTTTACAGGTGTCCAGGACATTGTAGCCTACTTAGCCTTAGCACACTTGTTACAGTGTCCGGACAATTTTACACCTACCCTGGCACGTTTTCGTTTACAGGGGTCCGACAATTTGAGGCCCACTTACCCTAGCTCACACTTGTTACATGGTCCAACAATAGATACACTTACCCTATCACATTTTTTACCTTGGTCCGATCATTGAGTCCACTACCCTATTTGACATGGAATGTGTCGGTCTATTTTATGTATTATGCAGCTTATTACGTAGGTGATACAGGTGCAGAGAACTTTTAGTACGTGAGATAGATGAACATCAATGGTTGATTTACTAGTACGGGAAGTTAATGATATTAAATGCCTCATTTTGATTTTTATTTAGATTGTGTTCTTCTTCTCTTCTCTACTGTGTCGAATTAATGTAGTATCGTAAATATATGTTATGGATGACTAGAATGAGGTAATTAGGGAAAGTAGAAGGTGGTAAGTAATGGTAGGGACTAATTTTGGATTGTGAGGCACGAAACAATTATGAGGAACGAGGAGGTTAGTTTTAGAAAGAGGACGAACATTGATTAGCGGAAATATGTTACTGAACTAAGTGAAAAGTGAGTAAGTCTTTTTTGCGAAGGGTTTGTTTTATGTTTAGCGAAAAAACATGGGCGCATGAGAAACAAAACTGCCTAATATGCCCCATGATTTTCTTTCTCCAAAATGAGGTTATTGTACTTTTAAAATGAAATTTATTTTAGAAGTTGAGGCTCGTTCCCGCTTGTGAGTTTCATCCGATTTTTTCCGAATGCCCTATACATAATGTAATTAAAAAAAATTGGTGTTCCCACTACACAGGACACGATTTTTTCCGAACGGCAAGTGAGAACGGGCCTTAAAACATAAAACACATTCAAATTTGAAAGTTTTTGATTTCCAAGTGAGTTGTTAACAAAATATTTAGGGGAAAAATCCTCCGCCTTGGGGGAGAACCGAACCCACGACCTCCCCCTATCCGGGCGAGCGTTTTAATCGCTACGCCACCGAGGCAGATCGCCTAGAGTGGTACTTGCAGACAAATATAAACCCACCAAAGTCAACTGTAATGTTAACTTTCAATATCGAAATCTTGCGCACTCTATCAAATGCTCTGTCATTGTCAAATAAGAGAGCGAAAGAGAGGGAGAGAGAGAAAGAAGAGCAAACAACCTCTGAGAACTAATCAAAACATATTGTTGAAAACGAAGATGGAAGAGAATGGGAACAGGAGGGAGAGAGAGGAGAAGAGAGAAAAATAAATGTAGAAAGAAGAAGTGAAAAAAAGAGAAGAAGGAAAAGAATACATACACACTCGTTCAAATTGATACAAGGAAAGTGGGAGAAGGGAGAGAAGAAGACAGATTGAAAGAAGAGGGGGAAGAGAAGAGGAAGAAAAAAAAACGTAGGAGGTGAATAAAGTATGTTAGAAGGAGATGATTGGAAGAAGAAAATGAAAAAAAAAAAAAAAAAAAAAAAGAAGAAGGATTAGTATTAGGTGGTGGTGAAGGAGGAATCAGATAAAATATCATAAATTCAAGTGAATGGAGATTCAGTATAAATTGCGTAATAAATTTCATTCAAAAAAGACATTTAAAGTTACAATAATAACGATAATAATGGTTAAATAATAATAGACATGCATTTAAAAAAGAATAACATATTTAGTATCTTTCTGTGTTCAAGATCAGTATAAACAAACTCAACAGCAATTGAGGAATTTCAAGCGAAAACTGCAAAAACGACTTATAGGTTATAGTATAATATAGATATAATATAATTAATAAGTATATTCGTTCATCTAAATTATAAGTTAAACTTCGTATTCAGCAACTCTATTTCAATTGTATGAGCCCCTTCTTGGTTCAAGTCGAATATCATTGCCAGCGAGTAAAGCGCAAAGTCATCCCAAAACTCAAACCGCACATCCTTCCCACTGATCCGACACTTATCTCCCCGGAACACCCTGTATCTTCTCAGTAGCGTAGACAGGGTGGTCTTCATTCTGCAACATCCCGTACTTGCTCCCCACACAGTTTTCCGCGGGCCGCTACTGAATGGGAAGATAGGCGTTCTGGATTTCTTCGGGAGATTTCGGAAGGTAGAAAATCGGTCGGGATCAAAACAGTGAGGGTTTGACCAGTGGCGCGGATCACGGTGGATTTGGTAAATGAATGCGGCGACCGTCGCCCCTGAAAAATAGGGTAAAAGCACGGAGTTATAGCCGGTCACACATAACCGAACCGCGTCTCCTCCCGAGTAAGAGTACGCGACACGGAGACTCGTGAGACGACTCTCATTGAAAGCGTAATTGTCGACGCTACGACGCAAGTGGTAGGATAACACACACTTGGCACTCTCTATCATATTTAGGTTTACCCGGTATTCGAGACTATACGCTGAATACGCTCGACTTATCTGTCTTCGCTACGCTAAGGTGCGTAGAGTGACCACATTTGTCCACATACCGTCCCGAGCTACAAGCTGACAAAGACTCTCTACCTTCTATTATATTTTCGCTTAGGTCTTACCAATGGGTATTGTTATTTAATCTGCTTGTTATTTCGCTGGTTACATGTCTTCTATGATGGGTGCGGCAGGGTATAGTCCTTAACGTTTCTTTGATACTCGAGTAAGAAGGTGTAGCTCTTGGATTTGATCGTAGGTCGGGACGGTCCGGGATCGTCTCCGAGAACTTGGACGATCTCATCGTAGACCTGGGAAGAGATGGAGAGAAAATTAGGATGAAACAAAATTCATGATCCTGTTATGTAAATGAAAACGGTTTTTTCGAAATGCTTTATATCTATACCCATCCGAGAAAGGAAAAGTTTCGTTAAAAAATTTCCACCCCGGCCGGGATTTGAACCCAGCATCTCCGAGTTGAGAGCTAGGGCTCTTAACAACTAGGTCACACAAGTTGGACACTTACCTCTTGTTGAATTTTTGGATGAAGGGCGAGCATGATCAGATTCAACGAGTTTGTTGTTTTCGTGGTATCGTAACCCGCAGATACAACTGTCAGAACTTCATCTATCAGTTCACTATGAGTGATTCTTTGTTCTTGATGTGTGTTTGTTAAATGGTCTCTGACGAGAATTTCAACAAAGGTTTCTTTAGAAAGGTCGAGAACTTCGTGCAATGGCACCAAACTTGCGTTATCAAGGGTTTTTCTTTGATCTTGTGTGATTTTCGGTTGTCCTTTGATCAAATCTCCGAACATATTCCATTCCATTATTTTCGGTTGTCCCTCGATAGAATATTCTACTGCCGAGTTTTCTTGGACTATTTTTGTCTTGATTTTGTCGATGATATTTTCCGTAAAAGCTCGCGTTGTCTTGCAAGCTTGATCAAGTTGTTTCTTGTAACCGAAGAGTGAGAAAATGATGCCTACTCCTAACCAAGGCTTAGCAATCCGCAACATGAAGATCTGAAAAAGGGTAAGCAGTTAGACGGTCAGTCTCAAAACAAAATGGTGAATATCTCGGAAACTAAGAGAAATCGGAAAAACTGATATATTTATGTAGATCGTGAGGGGCCGACATTACAGTTCCCTCTACATACTAATAATAACAATTTACCTCAAATGCTTTCTCGACTCCAGTTATAAAGGGATGCTCTTCATGATGCCTTTGCTGTATTTTAAAATCCACTCCACATGCTGCTCTTATAATCATGCTTAGACTGGCCAAACTCATAAAGTTTACTGGATCAAATGCCTGATGCGTTTTCGCAAGAGGCGCTAGTTTGTTCGCTAAGATGCTCGATTCTTGGAAAAAGATTTCAACGTAAGATTTCAACGTAAGATTTCAGCGCGGAAAGTTTGAAAGCAGAGGATCCAATGATCTTTCTCCGATGAGCCCATTTTGGAATGAGATTCTCACGAAGTATGCCATCCTTGGTGTACTCGTCGAGGAAATTATAGAATTCGGCTTTTTGCAGATTGTCTCGGAGTAGTTCATGTGTGAGGTCAGGATCCATAACGACAACAGCCAACTTTGGACCCAACCAAACCTTGCCTATGCTTTTGAGTTTGTTAGTAGACCTGAAACAAATCATTATCAATTATGTAGGTACACTGACACAACTTGTGAAACCTGAACAGCTGAACACACTGTACAATATGTATAAAAATAAAAAAAAAATAAAATAGTTACATGTCTTATTTAATACTTTGAAAAAATCTGGTGTGAACATCACACGACTTTCCTTATCCTATTGAATGATGCTTATTTGAGTGTTCTTTTACCCTAACTTTTACAATATCTCTAACCGTTTTGTCGCTATAGCTGAAAACCGCCAAAAAACGGTCGAAATCTGTCCAAAAGCGGTAAAAATACCGCCAAGCGCAGCAACCATCTCAAACAAACGTTTTGTGTTGCATCCTTGTCACATTAGTGAACCACATACCAAATTTCAAAGCGCAGCAACCATCTCAACCCAACGTTTTGTGTTGCATCCTTGTCACATTTATGAACTACATACCAAATTTCAAGTCTCTAGCTTATATACCGTTCCCGAGATATTGTTAAATTACACCGAAAACCGCCAAAAAGCGGTAAAATGCCGCCAACCGTTGCACCGATCTTAACCAAAAGTTTCGTGTCGCATCCTTGTCACATTTGACATCTACATACCAAATTTCAAGTCTCTAGCTCTTACCATTCTCGAGATATTTTGTTTACAGACAGACAGACACACAAATCTGGTGTGAACATCACACGACTTTCCTCATCCTATTGAATGATGCTTATTTTGGGTGTTCTTGTTCTTATAGTCAAACTTTTACAATATCTCTAACCGTTTAGTCGGTATAGCTGAAAACCGCCAAAAAACGGTCAAAAACCGCCAAAAAGCGGTCAAAATACCGCCAACCGCAGCAACCATCTCAACCAAACGTTTTGTGTCGCATCCTTGTCACATTTGACATCTACATACCAAATTTCAAGTCTCTAGCTCTTACCGTTCTCGAGATATTTTGTTTACAGACAGACAGACACACAGACACACACACGGACCAATGGCTGAAACTTTGGATTTAGGCTCTAGGGACCTCAAAACGTGTTTTGGCACTAAAAACTGACCATCGAAAATTTGACCCGATTACATTACTTTCCTTCCTATAGGATAAGGAAAATAAAAAGGAGCTCCACTTGAAATTAGAAAGCTCTCCTCGATTTGCAGAGGAAGTAGTGGAAGTACCACTCTCAAAGAACAAACTACAAGAACCCCTGAACAAAGACAGAGGAGACAGAGAGAGAGACAACTCACGTGAGTCTTGTCCGACATGATTTCAGCCAATGGGAGCGCTCGGTTACTCGAGTAAAAGAACCCACCTGAAACACTCTTGAACAGCCAAGAACCGAAGCTTTGAATCAGTGGTGTAGGCGCTAGGTCGCGGGTTCGATTCCCACCCGGTGCGGAATTTATTCTGAACGAATAGGTTCGTTCTCGGTTTCTCGGAACGGCTGGCTTTCTCCTATCCTGTCTTCCTTGCCTCTTTGCTTTCGATATCTTTAAAAAATTGTGAGAAAAGACATCTCCACCAATACTCGATTTTTTTTACTTTCTATTTGTCAAACTAAAAACATAAACGAAACTCAAATATTAGGGGAGCGAGGAAAAGTTTTCTCTCCCGCAGTCTTTGCACTCTGTGTATTTCTTATGGTGATTTTAGTGATCAAAAATTGATCATATCTCAGGATCGGTTTAGATTTTCGCAAAATCCTTTCTTATTGCACACCTAGACCATAAAAGGAATATTCCTACCAAATTTCAGCTTTCTAGGTGTTGTGGTTCTAGAGATAGAGCGATCAGTGTGTGAACTATGAAATGTGAAATGTGAATGAGTGAATGGATCTCGTTCTTATAATATAAGATATGTATATTGATGGAGGACTCTGTAAATATGTTCTCTGTTTCCGTACTGTAAATACGTCTTCCCCGTTCAGATACACAAGCCTGTCGGTCATTACCATACCCTATATTAGTTTACTCAGGCCAGCCACTCACTATCAAGTAGACCTGACAGGTACACTTAACCAGGTCCTCCCGTCAGGTCTACCTAACAGTAGGTCATTATCTTTATTTATTGCTATTTTAATACTTACTTCAAATTGCTATTTTAATACTTCAAAGACATGCAGGAGTCCATGAGATGTACATCATTCAGTGAATTGAAGAGTGTGGCGAACAACAGAAATGAGTGGCTTCACAGACAAGGCCTAGCCTTTAGATATTGATGATGATTTTAAAATTATGTATTATACATACAGCAGTTCTATTCTAACGTAAATGTCTGTCTTATAATTTCTTTAAAAATAAAGAAAGCAGTTCATATTTCTCCGAGAAAACTGAGAGTGTCAAACTCTAGATTAAGACGATCTGACAAACCTTCATTTTATACCCCAACTAGAATAATAGAAGTTTAACCGATCCTTCAGGATATTTGACGTACCTAATACTATACAAGACATTTACATATTCAAAACTTGTATTTTCAGTATCAAGAAACAAGACATGTGGACACCTGGACAGTCTTACTACAATACCCGACAAAGAGGACAAATGACTACGAGGACTACACACAGATCACTAACTCAAAGACACTTTTCTTACGTAGGCAGTAAAGTATTCAACTGTATACCCGAAGGATTATGGCAACCACTTGAAACAACTTGATGCGTTTTCGCAAGAGGCGCTAGTTTGTTCGCTAAGATGCTCGATTCTTGGAAAAAGATTTCAACGTAAGATTTCAAAAGTAGAATGAGGGAATGGCTAAAAACACCAATCAATAAAGAAAAAATTGTAGAAAGCATTGACCGTCAAGTATTTACTGATTATATGATTTTTATTTAAGTATTTATTTATTATTATTTAATATCACATATAAAATACCATCTAAAAAATAGTAAAAAAGCAAGTACCTAAGGGAAAGAGTTTTCAAAAAATAATAATTGGAAAAAAGACAGCCAATGATCTTTCTTCGATGAGCCCATTTTGGAATGAGATTCTCACGAAATATGCCATCCTTTATTGTCTCGTCGAGGGATTGATACATGTCGGCCTTTTGCAGATTGTCTCTTAGTAGTTCATGTGTGAGGTCAGGATCCATAACGAAAATGGTCAACTTCGTACCTACCCAAACCTTGCTTATGCTTATGAGTTTGTTAGTAGACCTGAAACAAATCGTTATCAATGGAGCAGTTGCAGTTGGGTAAAAATTATGAATAAAAGGTCGATTCCTACGTAAAAAGTTGTGAAAAATCCAAATCTGAGGTCAAAAGTACGAAAAAGTAACTTTAAAAGGTCGAACAACTTTTAATTGCCGTTCTAATTAAAAAGTTCAAAGAGTTGTGACGTCAGACTTAATGTCAAAATGCGCAGAAACACTTGCACTTGTTCAGCAGACTGTAGATAAATAATATTGAAAATAGGGTTCCGGTGCTTTTTCGGCATAGTGTAAAGTAATAATATTGAAAATAGGGTTCCGGTACTTGTTCAGCAGACTGTAGATAAATAATATTGAAAATAGGGTTCCGGTGCTTTTTCAGCAGACTGTAGATAAATAATATTGAAAATAGGGTTCCGGTATTTTTTCGGCATACGGTAAAAAAAAAGGCGAAGAACTTTTTCCGTGTACAGACGGGGTCGGCGTTTTTCGTCAGCTTCTCAATCAGCCCTAACTAATCGCGACGATAAGCTCTACTTTTGTTGTATTTTATTTAACATTTAACCCAAGAACCGAAAATTCGAGAGTGGGGATAAAAATCTCGTAGTGGGGATAATCAGCTGATATGAATGCCCTATACATAATGTAATTAAAAAAAATGGGTGTTCCCACTACACACGACACGATTTTTTCCGAACGGCAAGTGAGAACGGGCCTTAAAACATAAAACACATTCAAATTTGAAAGTTTTTGATTTCCAAGTGAGTTGTTAACAAAATATTTAGGGGAAAAATCCTCCGCCTTGGGGGAGAACCGAACCCACGACCTCCCCCTATCCGGGCGAGCGTTTTAATCGCTACGCCACCGAGGCAGATCGCCTAGAGAGGTACTTGCAGACAAATATAAACCCACCAAAGTCAACTGTGATGTTGACTTTCAATATCGAAATCTTGCGCACTCTACCAAATGCTCTGTCATTGTCAAATAAGAGAGCGAGAGAGGGGGAGAGAGAAAGAGAGAGCAAACAACCTCTGAGAACTAATCAAAACATATTGTTGAAAACGAAGATGGAAGAGAATGGGAACAGGGGGGGAGAGAGGAGAAGAGAGAAAAATAAATATAGAAAGAAGAAGTGAAAAAAAGAGAAGAAGGAAAAGAATACATACACACACTCGTTCAAATTGATACAAGGAAAGTGGGAGAAGGGAGAGAAGAAGACAGATTGAAAGAAGAGGGGGAAGAGAAGAGGAAGAAGGTATGTACATAGCAATAATTGTTATCATACGGGTAGTTTCTCTTAGACTACAAGACAAGAAGCTTAAGGCCCATCTCACACTGGAAGCGTAGACGTGCGACTTTCAGTAGCGCGTAGTCAGCTGCAAAACCATACGATAAATATAATAGCTGCAAAACCAAACCTATGATATAACTAGAGTCTATAGACCTATAGAGAGTCTCTATCATCAAGTCTCATAGGCCACTTTTGTGATTCAGCTCGAACTTCGGATTCAAAATTGACATTCCAAAATTCGGCCTTACTCTCAAAAACACCCTCGGTTCCAAAACTTGAAATCACACTATTGGGTCCGAATTTCGAGCTGAATCATTTAAGTCAGAGGTTCCCAATCTGTGGTACGCGTACCACTAATGGTACGCGGAATTTGTTCTGGTGGTACGCGAAGAGATTTGAAAACCCCATTTTTATGATTTTTCTCGTAAATGCGAAAAACAAATCTGGCAACCTTGGTTGGAAGAGAAAAAAAATCTACAATATTAGTCCATCGAAAAATTATCGTACCTACTACGATTAAAAAAAAAAATGCCTGCAACGCTATAATTTCTTTATTTAACCCCCAAACCACATAAAATTGATGTTTGGATTTCTCGTAAATGCGAAAAACAAATCTGGCAACCGTGGTTGGAAGAGAAAAAAAAAATCTACAATTAGTCCACCGAAAAATTGTGACATCGTACCTACTACGATTAAAAAAAATTGCCTGCAACGCTATAATTTCTTTATTTAACCCCCAAACCACATAAAATTGATGTTTGGTGGTATGCAGTACTCAAAAGTTCGGCAACCCCTAAGTGACCTATACCAATCACAAATGACTTTTCGGAATACTTTAATAAACTTCGAAATACTTTAATAGAGATGCAAGTTATATAGGTAATTGTAAAATAGCTCCAGAATAATTCTATGTAACATGTATTTGTATTCTTACATTTGTATTTATCTGTTATAATAAAATTAGTTACACTGTAATTGTCCCTAGGGACGTAGTGTGATGTTTTAAAAAAAAAAAAATGAAAAAATCCTGGATACGGCCCTGGAGCTTACCACAATCGGAACTAAAAATCAGATCTCCTCTGACTTCTGATCTCATGCTCAAGAGACTAACGCCAAAACTGTCAAGTATTGCTCTACTTGAAAAGTTATTAATTACTGATTTTTGAATAATGTCAGTAAAAAATTACACGTGTCGTGGATTACAGATCCATATCAGTGCATATATGCAAATATGCATATAATTACATTAAATCACGCATTAAAAAAATAATAAATAAATAAATGAACCACGATAAAACTGTCAAGTATTATAATTGCTCTCCCTTCTCCCTACTCCCTACTTGAAATGTGATAATTAAAATTATCGATTTTTGTGTAGGGCTATGTAAAAAAAATAGAATAACAGTGGTTCTGCCCTACTTGAAATGTGATAATTAAAATTATCGATTTTTGTGTAGGGCTATGTAAAAAAAATAGAATAACTAGTGGTTCTGTGAACTGTAGACCTCAGGCAGATTCTTTTGCCTAAGCCGAGACTTTGTCTAAATGGGTAACCCTACGTAATACACATGTATCAAAACAGAAATAAAAGTAAAAGTATCTACACGTCTTATGTAAGTACCTATATCCTTTCCTTTATCTAAAAAAAAGGTGACACATTTTTTTTTTTTAGAATATGTACCAATAATCCTGTCAATCATTCTAAAGAATAAAACTGAAGAAGGGTTTATTTGAACCTTTTTTAAAAACAACCAAGACCAGGCAATCGCAAGTTATAGCGGAACAAATAAACACATAAACATAAACAAACAAACATCTAAATCAAATGCAAAACGGTCGAGTTAAAACATAGACCTTCACTTCGTTCGGTCAGTAATATTTTTGAAATTTATTACTTTACACGTGTCGTGGCTTACAGATTCATATCCGTGCATGCAATTAACATCAGATGTAAAGATAGATGTTTTACTTTCTATTTTTTACATTGTTTCTATTTATTTATTATTATTTTTTAACGCATTAATAAAAAAATAAATAATAAAATAATTATGTATTATAATTTACCTTAAGTCATACTGCGAAAAGCCAATAACATGCGACATGCGATTGCTCACGTGGTCACTCATCCAGATATTAACCAAATATACGTCAGCTCCCATGGCGTAGTGGTCGTGGTCACTGCGCTCGCCTTGCACGCGGGAGACCCGGGTTCGATTTCCGGCTTGGTCAAGAAATTTGTATCATGCAAATGATTGATTCCGTGACTGGCTGTTGCGGGGCCCACTCAGCCTCGTGAGGAAAATGAGTAGTTACATCTTGTGTGATTTTCGGTTGTCCTTTGATCAAATCTCCGAACATATTCCATTCCATTATTTTCGGTTGTCCCTCGATGATCTTGTGTTATTTTCGGTTGTCCTTTGATCAAATCTCCGAACATATTCCATTCCATTATTTTCGGTTGTCCCTCGATTGAATCTTCTACTGCCGAGTTTTCTCGGACTATTTTTGTCTTGATTTTGTCGATGATGATTTCCGTAAAAGCTCGGGTTGTCTTGCAAGCTTGCTCAAGTTCTTTCTTGTACCCAAGGAGTGAGAAAATGATGTCTACTCCTAACCAAGGCTTGAAAACGCGTAACATGACGAGCTGAAAAAAAAAAGTACCAGTTAGCTTCTATCCTGGATCGAGGAGAAATAAAGCAATTAAATTATGTTATACATATGTAAGTATATACTTATGCTTTTTCAAAGTTTGATGCTTTTTAAAAGATGATGTAGGGTTTACATTTAGGTAATTTAGGTTTTTTAGACCGAAACATCGAAAAGGAGGACATTTTGCTATATTTTAAAAAAAGCGGGAGGACGGAGGACAAACGTATAAAATGGAGGACAAGTTCGCGGAAGTGAGTACCAGTTAGCCCCTATCCTGGATCGAGGAGAAATGAAGCAATTAAATTATGTTATAAGTACTTAAGTAGAGATCAAATTTCTTGACCTGGCGGTGCAGGGCGCTACCGCGCTCCTTTATTTAGACTGTTAGTTTAAAAGAAGATGTCTCGTTAAAGGATCACGGTTATACGTCCCTAATATGTTCTGTCGTTTCATAAAATTAGAATCGGAAACATGCTTGATATGCATGTAGGGTTACCAGACAAGAAATTTCAAAAGGAGGACATTTTGGCTAAAAAAGGCAGACATTTCACCCAAAGGAAGACGCAGAAAATAATCAACACAAAAACCACCATTATGATAAGTTGATAAGTAACATTTTTTTTCCTTATCGATGTACCTACAGTGTACCTACATCTTGACCTACCACCTATTTATATACCTACTGAATGAAGGTACACTGTACATGGACTTATTTATTTATTTATTTTTAATACAATTTAGCAACAAGGCCATTTGCAGAAAAAAAAAAACCTATCTAAAGGTGTTTGAGGAAAGATCGGAAGAGCGGTGCAACAAGGCCATTTGCAGAAAAAAAACCTATCTAAAGGTGTTTGAGGAAGTTGTTTCTTTTCAAGAAACGCATGAGGACGTCAATGGAGGAAGGGTCATCTTTCAGGATATCGCACATGGAAAGGTTGGTGAAGGAGCTTGGACGGAATCGCATATTTTGGCAGGACAACAGGATGTGTTCTACTGTAAGGGGAGCGTCGCAGGACGGGTCACACATAACCGAACCGCGTCCTCCCCGAGTAGAGTACGCGACACGGACGACTCTCAGTGACGCTACGCTAAGGTGGTAGGAGAACACACTTGTCCAATACCGTTCCGAGCTACAAGCTCAAAGACTCTCTGACATTCTATTATATTTTTTAGGTCTTACCAATGGGTATTGTATATTTATCTGCTTGTATTTCGCTGGTTACATGTCTTCCTATGATGGGTGCGGCAGGGTATAATCTTAACGTAAGCTACGAGCTCAAAGACTCTCTGACTCTCTATCATATTTTCTTAGGTCTTACCAATGGGTATTGTATATTTATCTGCTTGTATTTCGCGGGTTATATGTCTTCCTATGATGGTACATGGACTTAATTGCACAAAAATAGCATTTATGCTTTTTCAAAGTTTGATGCTTTTTAAAAGATGATGTAGGGTTTACATTTAGGTAATTTAGGTTTTTTAGGCCGAAACATCGAAAAGGAGGACATTTTGCTATATTTTAAAAAAGCGGGAGGACGGAGGACAAACGTATCAAATGGAGGACAAGTCCGCCGAAAAGCGGACGTCTGGTAAGCCTATAATGCATGCTTTTATGAAAGAGACGGAACTTAGACGGAATGTGAACAATTCTGTGCGTTGTTTTACAGTTCCCCGTAACAAACCTAATAAAACTATAACCATTTACCTCAAATGATTTCTCGACTCCATTTATGAAGGGGTGATCTGCATGGTGTGTTTGCTGTAGTTTAAAATCCACTCCACATGCGCGTTGTTTTACAGTTCCCCGTAACAAACCTAATAAAACTATAGCCATTTACCTCAAATGATTTCTCGACTCCATTTATGAAGGGGTGATCTGCATGGTGTGTTTGCTGTAGTTTAAAATCCACTCCACATGTTGCTCGCAGAAGCATACTTAGACTCGCCAAACTCATAAACTTCTTATGCTCAAACGCCAGATGCGTTTTCGCAAACGGTGCTAGTTTGTCCGCTAGGATGCTCGATTCTTGGAAAAAGATTTCAACGTTCGATTTCAGCGCGGAAAGTTTGAAAGCCGTTGTACCGATGGTTTTCCTCCGAGGGGCGTATTTTGAAATGAGATTCTCGCGGAATGTACCGTGCTTAGTGTAGACATCGAGGAAATTATAGAAGTCGGACTTTTGCAGGTGATCTCGGAGTAGTTCATGTGTGAGATCGGGATCCATAACGAAAACAGTCAACATTGGACCCAACCAAATCTTGCCTATGCTGTTGAGATTGCTGGTAGACCTGAAACAAAGCGTTTTGCAGCGTTCCCACCATTTTTACCCTACAGGTCACCGAAGTTGTCTATCCTGAAGGGATAGAAATGTGTATCATACGGGTAGTTTCTCTTAGACTACAAGACAAGAAGCTTAAGGCCCATCTCACACTGGAAGCGTAGACTTGCGACTTTCAGTAGCGCGTAGTCAGCTGCAAAACCAAACCTATGATATAACTAGAGTCTATAGACCTATAGAGAGTCTCTATCATCAAGTCTCATAGGCCACTTTTGTGATTCAGCTCGAACTTCGGATTCAAAATTGACATTCCAAGATTCGGCCTTACTCTCAAAAACACCCTCGGTTCCAAAACTTGAAATCACACTCTTGGGTCCGAATTTCGAGCTGAATCATCTAAGTCAGAGGTTCTCAATCTGTGGTACGCGTACCACTAATGGTACGCGGAATTTGTTCTGGTGGTACGCGAAGAGATTTGAAAACCCCATTTTTATGATTAGTTATGACATATAAATGCGCATAGCGACCGGTGCCAGCATGGTAGGTAAACATTGGACTTTAGGATTATTGAGATATTGGGAAAATCCTACAATGCCGCAGTGAGCACCAAAATTGTGACACAATAACACAAAGAAACTGCATTTACATTACAATACAAATACAGAGTGTTTCAAAAGTCCGGGGACCCCTGAATATTTTTTGAATGGCTAAAGATGGGAACCTGAAATTTGGCATAAAGTTATTTCTTATAAAAAACCATTTTTTGTAGTGGTTCTCAAAATTCTGTCTCTGCCAGTGGCGGCTCCAGGGGGGCCAACTTTAAAATACTTCCAATAGAAAATGTAAAGGCCACAGGCAATTGAGCATAATATAATATCTAGTGTAAAAAAAAAAAAAAAGTTTCAGCCGTAACTAGCGTTTAACCTTGTATGAGCCGAGCCCTTCTTGATTCAAGTCGAATATCATTGCCAGCGAGTAAGCGCAAAGTCATCCCAAACTCAAACCGCACATCCTCCACTGATCGACACTTATCTCCCGGTAACACCCTGTATCTTCTCAGTAGCGTAGACAGGGTGGTCTTCATTGTTGAAGAAAATGCTCAGAGCTGGAATGTAGGGGACCCACGGGACCTGTGAAAATGGAAGACACGTTAGCTAATAACAATAAAGAGTTACTTTCAATGGAGCAGTTGCAGTTGGGTAAACATTATGAATAAAAGGTCGATTCCTACGTAAAAAGTTGTGAAAAATCCAAATCTGAAGTCAAAACTCCGAAAAAGTAACTTTAAAAGGTCGAAAATTCAATTTTTAATTGCCGTTTTAATTAAAAAGTTCAAAGAGTTGTGACGTCAGACTTAATGTCAAAATGCGCAGAAACGCTTGCGCACAAACAAACGAAGCGGGAGTCATGAATTATGACGTCATCGCCTACGGGAGCATATGTCGTGACGTCAAACTTTACGATTTATCGGTATTATTTAAATCGATTTATCTCGGTATCTAGAAGTCGTAGAAGAAAAAGAAAGATTCCGTTGGTCCTCATTTTTCCTGCTCTATGACTTTGAAACATCACACAAGTAAGCGCAACTGATCTATTATGTAGGTACACTGACACAACTTGTGAAACCTGAACAGCTGAACACACTGTACAATATGTATAAAAATAAAAAAATAAAATAGTTACATGTCTTTTTTATTTCTTTGAAAAAATATTCATGTAGAAATATTCGTAAAAAAATGGAAAAAATGAATTAATATATATATATAAAAAAAACAATAACACCAATCAATAATCACCTTGTTGTGTCAAACGTATCAATATAAGCCCTCGTGATAACCTCCAATGAGAAAATGCTCTTCAACATGAGAAGTGGAGCTCCTGGTATTTTGAGTCCCAGATAATAGTAGCGTCTATGTTTCCAGACATGGATGAACAAATAGGTGATTAATGTAGACAGGAAGAACGACAGGAATAGCTTGTTCATATCAACGAGTAACATTATAGGTGAGTCAATAACAAGGGCACGTGACAAAAGAGAGTTCTAAATTTTGAAAATAACCACACTTCTTTAACAAATTGTAAGCGAAATTTTAAACGATACACAATCGGGCTTATAGTTCCAACTTATAGTCTAGGAAACGAAGACTTCATGACGGACAAAAATGATGTAGTTCTGATTTTTTGCCCAAAAGGTCCGGGATGGTGTCCTGAATAAGGGGTCAAAAGTCTCAAGCCGAGCAATAACTGCACTTCTTTAACAACTTGTAAGCAATATTTCAAGGGTGGATTTCACCAATATTTTTTCTGTCTCTATAGAAGGCCTGTTAAGCTAACAGCCTGTTGACTTTGAAGGTGCTGTTTCTTGGTCTTCTAAAATCTCCTTTTACCTACAGTATTCAGGTTGACGTTGGTTATAAATGTTTTTTAAATTGCCGTAAACCAAGAGCTATAGAAAATTAGATTCTTTTGAAATCAAACCAAAATTGGAAAAAAAAGTGCAATCGGATAACTGCTTTTAAATGGAACAAATATTACACTTCCTAGTCAGCCCGATTATAAATGCAGTTTTGAATATAAGGATCATGTTATATATTGATGTATTATCAGAAAATATGGAACTAGGCCAAATTATGGCAACAGGCCACATTTCTGTCTGGTGAGAAAAATAAAAAATGAGGTAAAATAACTGCACTTCTTTAACAACTTGTAAGCAATATTTCAAGGGTGGATTTCACCAATATCTTTTCTGTCTCTATAGAAGGCCTGTTAAGCTAACAGTCTGTTGACTTTGAAGGTGCTGTTTGTTGGTCTTCTAAAATCTCCTTTTACCTACAGTATTCAGGTTGACGTTGTTTATAAATGTTTTTTAAATTGCCGTAAACCAAGAGCTATAGAAAATTAGATTATTTTGAAATCAAACCAAAATTGAAAAAAAAAAGTGCAATCGGATAACTGCTTTTAAATGGAACAAATATTACACTTCCTAGTCAGCCCGATTATAAATGCAGTTTTGAATATCATCGGAATGAGTAATTATCAGATAATTATGTGAATCATGGAACTTCTAGGCACGCGTGAGGAAATAAGTACATATTTAAGTACTTAATTAGTACTTTATAAAGTAAATCGAGAGATAGAATCTATCTAATAGATAATGAATAGTTAATTGTATTGAACAATAAAAGTATAGAAACACACTACCATCAAGTCACGTGAGGTCATGAAGAATCAAAAAGATGTAGTACATACAGTCCACGTCAACTGGGAAGTCCGATGGAAGCGCATGGAGGGGAACCGCAACTTCTCAACTGTAAGTCGGACAGTTCTAAAAGTTTCACCATTCGATTCGGCGTGAAAAATCCCATGGGATCAACTATTCACATGCTTACTTGTTAATCAACGAGCTATTTTTTGACAATTTTTTGACAAAGGTCATCGGACTTCCCAGTTGAAGTGGACGTGTGTTTCCTACCTTTACTTGAGTCTGACTTACTTGAGTATCAGGTGGCTCTGTTATATTTTTTCCATGATATTTTAGGTGATTTTGTTAAAGACAACCACACTACTATCACTTCACGTGACGTGTGACGTGTGACTCACCCTCCTCCACTCCACCTTTTTGCCAGTGGAACAGATCCCACCAGCCTCTCTGCCCCTTCCACTCATGGCTCGAAAATAGGGTTCCGGTGCTTTTTCGGCATACTGTAGAGTAATAATATTGAAAATAGGGTTCCGGTGCTTTTTCGGCATACTGTAGAGTAATAATATTGAAAATAGGGTTCCGGTGCTTTTTCGACATACTGTAGAGTAATAATATTGAAAATAGGGTTCCGGTACTTGTTCAGCAGACTGTAGATAAATAATATTGAAAATAGGGTTCCGGTGCTTTTTCGACATACTGTAGAGTAATAATATTGAAAATAGGGTTCCGGTACTTGTTCAGCAGACTGTAGATAAATAATATTGAAAATAGGGTTCCGGTGCTTTTTCGGCATACTGTAGAGTAATAATATTGAAAATAGGGTTCCGGTACTTGAAATGTGATAATTAAAATTATCGATTTTTGTGTAGGGCTATGTAAAAAAATAGAATAACTAGTGGTTCTGTGAACTGTAGACCTCAGGCAGATTCTTTTGCCTAAGCTGAGACTTTGTCTAAATGGGTGACCCTACGTAATACACATGTGTATCAAAACAGAAATAAAAATAAAAGTATCTACACTTCTTATGTAAGTACCTATGTATATCCTATATCTAAAAAAGGTGACACATTTTTTTATTATTATTATTATTATTTTTAGAATATGTACCAATAAACCTGTCAATCATTCTAAAGAATAAAACTGAAGAAGGGTTTATTTGAACCTTTTTTAAAAACAACCAAGACCAGGCAATCGCGAGTTAAAGCGGAACAAATAAACACATAAAGAAACAAACATCTAAATCAAATGCAAAATGGTCGAGTTAAAACATAGACCTTCACTTCGTTCGGTCAGTAATATTTTTGAAATTTATTACTTTACACGTGTCGTGGCTTACAGATTCGGTTCGAGACTCGGTAAAGTCAGGTCAATTTACTGTTTTATTACCTACTGTTTAGGTGTTTAAATTAGGCACTGAAAACTCTCTTAGAATCATGCTTAGACTGGCCAAACTCATAGTTCACTGGTTCAAAGGCTTGATGCGTTTTCGCAAAAGGTGCTAATTTGTTCGCTAAGATGCTCGATTCTTTGAAAAAAATTTACAATGTAGCAGTTACGGGTTCGAAGCTCGGAAAATTCAAGTTAATTTACTGTTTTATTTTTAAAAGAGGCATAAAGAACTTTCGAATTCATCGTTTAGAACCATCAAATAGGCCAATTTGTGTAATTTTTCACGAGGAATAAGATGGTTTCATTTTCAACTATATTCGACTCACAGTTCAGCAGTTAGAGGTTCGAGACTCGGCATACTGAAAATCATTTTTTGTTTCATTTTCAAAATAGGCGTAGAAAAGTTTCTAGTACAGCTATTGGTACCGTTAAATAATCTATCTTATGTGATTTTTCTCGGGAAATCTAATGGTGTAACTTTCATTTTTATCTGACTCATAGTTCAAGAGTTACAGGTTCGAGACTCGGTAAAGTCAGGTCAATTTACTGTTTTATTACCTACTGTTTAGGTGTTTAAATTAGGCACTGAAAACTCTCTTAGAATCATGCTTAGACTGGCCAAACTCATAGTTCACTGGTTCAAAGGCTTGATGCGTTTTCGCAAAAGGTGCTAATTTGTTCGCTAAGATGCTCGATTCTTTGAAAAAAATTTCAACGTAAGATTTCAGCGCGGAAAGTTTGAAAGCAGAGGATCCAATGGTTCACTATGGGGTGAATCCACCATTTTCTTTTCTTCTTTCGTTGCCGATTCTACCAGTACATAACCATCAACGTATTCACGTCCATCACCTCCAAACACTTTTTGAAGACTGAAATGCAATAAATGCATGAGAGATAGTACTGTTTACGATGAGAGATAGTATTGTTTTCATTTCCCGATATGCCAGTGTGGGACTATGGGATGAATCCACCATTTTCTTTTCTTCTTTCGTTGCCGATTTCGTACATAACCATCAACGTATTCACGTCCATCACCTCCAAACACTTTTTAAAGACTGAAATTCAATAAATGCATGAGAGATAGTACTGTTTACGATGAGAGATAGTATTGTTTTCATTTCCCGATATGCCAGTGTGGGAAGGACATCACAAGAAAACAACATGTGTACCACAGGATTTCAAGGTATACCAGGTGCTCAGGATATGTGCAATGAGTTTATCCCAGCCGTTCTGAAAATGAACCTTATCGGTTTAGCGTAAATTCCGCTCCGGGCGGAAATCGAGAATCGGGCGGGAGGCCTAGTGCTTACAAGGCAGACGCGCTACCAACCAAGCTAACTAGGCTGGCTAAGGAATTTTCCTTTTAGTGCATTTCCTTTTCGTGCATTTCCTTTTCCTTTTAGTGCAACCTGTTTATTTCTCTCTCTCTCTCTCTCTCTCTCTCTCTCTCTCTCTCTCTTCCGTGTACCTTATGCATAATCATGTGTGAAAATACCGACCTAATCGGTACATCCATGTAATAATAATAATAATGATAATGATAATAATAATAATAATAATAATAATAATAATAATAATTTAATAGGGAGCGCGCAGCGGGACCGTATTTTTCATTATTTTCTACAAGTTCAACCATGCCTCTTCTATAAGCTTGGCCATGCCTCGGGATGAACTAGCGGGATTCCGGAGCGAAGCGACGGAATTCAGCTAGTAATTCATAAAGTTGCTCCTACCCTCACCAAGAGAAGTGATATTCATGGTTTTAATACGAAATACAAGAACAACATTCTTAACAGTTCGAACAAAATCATGGATGGATCTTTTCTTGCGGAGGGTGTAAAACATTACAATAAACTTCCGAACGAGCTAAGATCTCTTGGTCCTGAGCCCTTCAGAAATACCCTGAAAGGCCAGCTCTTAGAAACGGTACCATATTCCTTGGGGGGAGTTCTGGGATAACAAGGGAGATCCTCTTCTTTACTCATTCCTGTGATAACAAGTGCCATAGTCTTTCTACATAGCCTATACTGTTTTTGTTTTTTACGAAATACAAGAACAACATTCTTAACAGTTCGAACAAAATCATGGATGGATCTTTTCTTGGGGAGAGTGTAAAACATTACAATAAACTTCCGAACGAGCCAAGATCTCTTGGTCCTGAGCCCTTCAGAAATACCCTGAAAGGCCAGCTCTTAGAAACGGTACCATATTCTCTGGGGATAACAAGGGAGATCCTCTTCTTTACTCATTCCTGTGATAACAAGTGCCATAGTCTTTCTACATAGCCTATACTGTTTTTGTTTTGATTTCCTTCTCAATATTCGTACTTAGTCTTTCTACATAAAAGTGTCATATTTTTAATATTTATAGTTTTTGTTGTTGTTGTTGTTGTTGTTGTTGTTGTTGTTGGTGTTTTTTTTGTAGTTTTAAGTAGGTAGTTGTAGGTAAGTGTAATTTTAAGTCCACATTGTAAACACCGCAAGGTAATAATGGCAATTAAAACAATCTATGTAGATTGCATCTACTGCACATCTATGTAGATTGATATCTATTATCTATTGATAACTATGTATAGTGATGTTATCACAGTAGAGTTGGAGACTCGAGTTTAAAGTCAAGGTAACGAATTTGACACGTGTCAAGGTCAAATTTAAGCTACAGGCAACGATATACATAACTATCTCACGTGTTGTCAGCTGAATTCCGTCGCTTCGCTCCGGAATTCAGCTGGTAATAAATGAAAACACAAAAGCAAAATTGAGAGAGAAAAAAAATAATCAAAACAAAACTCGAAACTAATCTTTGTTAATCATTCCTTTACTCATTGTTATTGTTTCACTTTGTTTTGCTTACAGGTAAGGGGAGAGGTTAAGGTCAAAGTGTACCGATCAAATCATGGCATTGAGGTCTATCGGTATCGTTCTTATTGTTACATAAGTAACATTGTTACATAAGCAACAATATACGTAAGTACTTGAATTATCTACTGGAAGGGCCTCGGCCTTCCCTAGGAAGGTCCATCTGTTTCGGCTTCTTTTGGCGGCTTCTTTTGCAAAACAGAAAGGCATTTTTGGGGGTCCAAGGAAAGGGGTTTTTTCTTTTTCTTGAGAAAAAGAAATAAAGAATAGAGGAGAAATAGCTTCAGGGGGTCGAAAAGAAAACTTTGAAAGGAGGAAGAGGGGGAGGGGGCAGAGGGGTTCAGGACAATAGGAGAAGGACCTGGAAGATAGAAGATAGAAAAGGGAAGAAAGAATTTTGAGGATATGAGCCATTTCCATTGAGGAAAAGAGGCGATTTTTCTTTGGAAAAGATTAAAATTGTTTCTTTGAAAAAGATTAGAATTGTTTCTTAGAAAAAATAATTATTTCTTGGTTTCTTGGAAAAAGATTAGAATCGCGTCTTGGAAAAAGAGAATCATTTCTTTGAAAAAAAAAGGAGAAATCATTTCTTAGAAAAAGAGGAGAATTGTTCCTTAGAAAAAGAGGGGAATTGTTTCTTGGAAAAAGAGGCGAATTGTTTCTTAGAAAAAAAGGAGAATTGATTACCTATTAGAAAAAGAGAATTGATTATTAGAAAAAGAAAAAGAGGGGAAGTTGTTACCTTGAAAAGAGGGGAAATTGTTTGTTTCTTAGAAAAAGAGGCGAAATTTTCGCCTTTAGGTCCTTCTTTCCAGAAGGAATTCAATTCAGGAATAGAGGGAATTCTTCCTTGGAAATAAAAGAAGTTTTGCCTTAATGTCCTTTGTGTTTATAACCCTTCAGAAGGGCCAGCCTAGTTAGCTTAGTTGGTAGTGCGTCTGCCTTGTAAGCGCTAGGCCGCGGGTTCGATTCCCGCCCCGGGCGGATTTTATCCTGATGGAATAATGTTCGTTCTCGGAACGGCTGGCTTTCTCCTATCCTGTCTTCCTTTCGATTTCGGGACGATAAGACCATAGCAGTGACAGTTCCCTCTGTCAAACCTCTTAAAAAAAAACCCCTTCAGAAAAAGAGGGAATTTTTTTCATGATGGAAAACGATTTTCCGTCGTTGGATGCTTCTTGGAAAAATCCCTTCAAGAGAGAATTTTTTCCGCGGGGTTAAAACAAGTTGAAGGTATCCATCAAGAGGGATTTTTCTGGGGGGGAGACTGGAAGGTATTTTTTGTTAGAGGACCTCCATCCATCACTTTATTCTTTCGGAGAAATCTAATCATTTCCAAAAAAAAAAAAAAAAAAACACTTCTGCACTCTGTTTGTGATGGGCCGAAATTTTCTTTCCTTGTTACATTTCCCCCTATAAAACCTCCTAAAGAAAGTACTTACTTAATACTCAATAGCTTACTTCATAAGTGTCTTCTTCTTTTTCTTCGCCGGCGTTTTTCGTCAGCTTCTCAATCAGCCCTAGCTAGGGTTAGTGATGGGACTCGAGTGAGATTTTTCAACTCGATTATTTTCTACTCGATTATTTTCCAACTCGAGTTGTAACTCGAGTGGAAAGATTGCTTAGGGCTACAAATTTGACGAGTGGATGCCCTTCTCACTCTGGGTGGGGGTTGTCTGGTCGGGGGTCCGGTAAATGAGTGGGAGGGATGGGAAAGAAACGGGGAAATAAATGAGAAAGTTTCGAACTTTTTTTGAAAGCTCTTCTTTGTCTTTACTTCCTATTACATGATGTATGGGGAACCTATTATAGTTACCAGGTACTTTATGAGAAAGTATGTAGGAATCGGCCCGAAAGAATATCGGTAATTCTGTACAGAGGAATCGGTGAGAAAGTATAGGGAATAATAGAATAGAATAGAATAGAATATGGGTACCTGTACCTTGTTTATCTTGCCCGAATAAGACTGAAAAGTCCCTTTACCCCAGCAGTCTAAACAAGGTCTCTTATATTTGATGGGTTAAACTGGTTAAAGAATAATACATACAACTAACAATTCAGTAAAAAGACCTTGCTTAACTAGAAAAAAAAAGAATAAGGTATTGTTTCTGGACATCCAAAGGGTTTTTATAAATCCCAATCCTTCCAACACCTCCCGTGGAATTAGAAATTTGTAAATAAATGTAATGTAAATGCAGTTTCTTTGTGTTATTATGTCAAAACTTTGGTGCGCACTAACAACCAATGTTTACCTACCATGCTGGCACCGGTCGCTATGCGCATTATATGTCATAGCTACTCATTTTCCTCACGAGGCTGAGGGGGCCCCGCAACAGCCAGTCACGGAATCAATCATTTGCATGATACAAAATTTCTTGACCCCGCCGGGAATCGAACCCGGGTCTCCCGCGTGCAAGGCGAGCGCAGTGACCACTACGCCATGGGAGCTGACTGAATAAGACATTTAAGGCGCCATACCTACCTCACGGAAGTAGTAAGCATCGGTCCTAATTTTCAAAATCGAAAAATAGTTGAAAATATCCGTTTTTGGGTCCCCTAATTCTGAAAAGTAAAAATGTGAGTTTATCCCAAAATCCTTTTTTGGGGTACGTTGTTCGTTCAGTCTCAAAAAAGTAATAAAATTTTTCCAAGGCCTAAAACGGAGTCTTGCAGTGTAATGGAAAATCGTGTGATGTTCACACTAGGACTTTTGTGTACTTTTGACTGATTTTTTTCCGCCGTTTTTTACGAGGAAGTTTGTGTGATTTATATTTATGTATTTTTGAAAGAGAGAGAGAGAGAGAGAGAGAGAGAGAGAGAGAGAGAGAGAGAGAGAGAGAGAGAGAGAGAGAGAGACGAAAAGAGCAATTCAAGGCGCCATACCTACCTCACGGAAGTAGTAAGCATCGGTCCTAATTTTCAAAATCGAAAAATAGTTGAAAATATCCGTTTTTGGGTCCCCTAATTCTGAAAAGTAAAAAAGTGAGTTTATCCCAAAATCCTCTTTTGGGGTGCGTTGTTCGTTCAGTCTCAAAAAAGTAATTTTTCCAAGGCCTGAAACATGGAACCCTAAAACGGAGTCTTGCAGTGTAATGGAAAATCGTGTGATGTTCACACCAGAACTTTTGTGTACTTTTGACTGATTTTTTTCCGCCGTGTTTTACGAGGAAGTTTGTGTGATTTATATTTATGTATTTTTGAAAGAGAGAGAGAGGGAAGGAGAGAGATAGGGCGCGCGAGAGAAAGGAAGGAAGAGAAAGAGAGAACAAAATAATAATTAAAAAACTAAACGGTTAGAGATATTGTAAAAGTTACTACTATAGAACATAAAAATAAGTATCATTCAATAGGATAAGGAAAGTCGTGTGATGTTCACACCAGATATTTTTTTTTTTTTACTTCACCTTTACTCTTTCGATTTTTCTTTACTTCTTTTTTGTATATTTTCCCTCTTCCTTCTTTTTCTTCTTTCATTTTCGTCCTCCTTTTCTTCTTCTTCTTCTTCTTCTTCCTTCTCCTCCTTCTCCTCCTCCTCCTTCTTTTTCTTCTTTCCGAGAATATTATTATGAAAAGTAGAGAGAGAGAGAAAATAATAAAAATGTACAGAAAAGAAAATCACAAGTTCACGAGAACGAAAAAATATGAATTTGAGAAGGGTGAGAGAGAGAGAGAGAGAGAGAGAGAGAGAGAGAGAGAGAGAGAGAGAGAGAGAGAGAGACTTCTTCTTCTTCTTCTTCCTTCTCCTCCTCCACCTCCTTCTTCTTTCCGAGAATATTATTTTGAAAAGTAGAGAGAGAGAGAGAGAGAGAGAGAGGGGGAAAGAGAGAGAACAAAATAATAAAAATGTACAGAAAAGAAAATCACAAGTTCACGAGAACGAAAAAAATATGAATTTGAGAAGGGTGAGAGAGAGAGAGAGGGAGAGAGAGAACAAAGCTCTCTCAAGCAAAGCTTTCAAATTGTGTGGAAAGTCTTTATGTATTTTTAGAATATACAGGGTGAACACTAATATTTTTTGTAAACGTCTCGGAAAGGAGATGATTGAATTTTTAATGTAGAGTAGGTATTTTGGCCATTTAAATGAACTAAAAAAGAAAAAGAAAAGACTTTACTCTCATACACATAAAGCCCACTCCGAAAAACGTGTTTTGGCAGTAAAAACTGACCATCAAAAATTTGACCCGATTACATTACTATTTTTTTTTTGTAAACGTCTCGGAAAGGAGATGATTGAATTTTTAATATAGAGTAGGGATTTTGGCCATTTAAATGAACTAAAAAAGAAAAGATTTTACTCTCATACACATAAAGCCCACTCCGAAAAACGTGTTTTGGCAGTAAAAACTGACCATCAAAAATTTGACCCGATTACATTACTTTCCTTCCTACAGGATAAGGCTTTCCTGCCTACAGGATAAGGCTTTCCTTCCTACAGGATAAGGCTTTCCTTCCTACAGGATAAGGCTTTCCTTCCTATAGGACAAGGAAAGTACAAAAAGGACTAAAACAAATCATAAAATAGATAGAACAACATCAATTTTTCAAATGTCCAGCGCAATTTCATCTCAAGGTCATGATTCTGGGTAAGGACGTCTGTTGCAAACCACCCCGTATATTTCCAACGTGCATGGCTCGTTAGTAGTGTACCGAAAAGTTATCACATTTATTACGAGTTGTAATAACTGTGTCTAATCTTCAGTGGTTTGATGAAAAAATAAAATTATAAAAATTCTGGTTTTTGAAGAAGTGCGTATAACATTTTTATTACATATTATTGGTCTCAGGCGACACTATAAATAAGGTAAATTTAAATAATAATAAAAATCATAGATGACACCATTTTTGTTTTTGGCGCATTTTAATATTTTTAATAGATAGGTAAGTAAATACAGCCGAACCAGTTTAATTTAAACGGGGGGGGGGGAATACATTATGAACAATTATTTTCTTCCTATAATAGGTTTATTACATCAAAAAAATCGTGGCCCCTTCATTTTCAATTGTAATTGAGGAGAAACCTGCATAAGTGGAAAAAAAATTGCGAGTCCCTTGTGTTCCCAATAAGACAAGTTCGACTGTATAAATAAATTAATAAATTGAAACGACGGTGTTTACCAGTTATAAATTAGATGTCTCATCTCCCATACGACTGATCTTTGCCAACACTTGTGGTGCCGCAGGGCACTTCATTTGGAATTGGAAACTGGAATCCGTAGACTTTCAATCGAGCATTATCCAGTCACAGTCGTAACTTGTGTGGCGGGGAAAGCTTGAGACCTGGGTAGGTCTAAAACTAAAGTCTTGGATCTTAGGTCTTTCCCCATTCGTGGCACAAGCTCTGCTTTTACGGTTGGGTATACCATTTATACGAATTTTGTATGTTCTGAGAGTTATGTTATGTATGTGTTAGAGTTATATTCCCGAAAGGAAATTAATACACCTAAATTTGTGTCCACTATAGTCGACTGGCCATATATCGACATCTTGCTCGACAGCATAGATTCACCTCGTCGATCGACGATCAAAGGCCAGTCGATCATGTTTGGACATACCTTCATGTTATTTTACCACGGATTATCAATCTACTACAACCTCACGAACACTATTTATAGTCGACTGGCCATAGATCGACATCTGGCTCGACAGCATAGATTCACCTCGTCAATCGACATCGATCAAAGGCCAGTCGATCATGTTTGGACATACCTTCATGTTATTTTACCACGGATTATCAATCTACTACAACCTCACGAACACTATTTCAATACTCCACCCGTTTTCACCAAACCATCAGCTACTTTCACCAAATCATCAATCTTCGCCAAACCCTCCTTGACCGCTCCATCAGTCTTCAACAACCCCGCGTCCACCGCCTTATCATACGCCCCCTCCTTCTTCAAAACCGCTGCCAGCAATCCCTCCAGCTTCAAAATCCTGTACGCTTCCCGCCAGCCCGACTCGACGGCACCATTAACCGTCGAGTACTGGTGCTCACTCGTGGCCTCGCCCGCGAAGAAGATTACCAGCCGTCTCGCATCGTTGACCACCGCGGAGCCGAGCTCTTTCGCGCTGGTGTTGAGGCGCTCCGTGGCTACTCCGCGAGAGCTGTAGGCCCCGCGGAAGTGGGGGTTGGTTCCCCAGGTGCTTCGCAGGTGCTTTCACCAAATCATCAATCTTCGCCAAACCCTCCTTGACCGCTCCATCAGTCTTCAACAACCCCGCGTCCACCGCCTTATCATACGCCCCCTCCTTCTTCAAAACCGCTGCCAGCAGTCCCTCCAGCTTCAAAATCCTGTACGCTTCCCGCCAGCCCGACTCGACGGCACCATTAACCGTCGAGTACTGATGCTCACTCGTGGCTTCACCCGCGAAGAAGAGTACCAGCCGTCTCGCATCGTTTACCACCGCGGAGCCGAGCTCTTTTGCGCTGGTGTTGAGGCGCTCCGTGGCTACTCCGCGAGAGCTGTAGGCCCCGCGGAAGTGGGGGTTGGTTCCCCAGGTGCTTCGCAGGTGAAAATCATCTACACCACTATTAGCAAGTTCAGTGGCGGCTGTTAGGCCGGCAGCTCCGGCGCCGATAATAATTACCGCCTTGTGCTTCTCTGGAGCGTCTGAAATAGGGAGAAGGAGATAAATATCAACATGAGTTTGCATAGCGAATAGCTTCCTTAGTGACTCAAAAGACCTAAAAAAAACACAACCCCGACCCAAAATTCTGAAGGGAGTAAAACATAACACCGAAGCGAATACAATAGTCCGTCCCTTATACCTTTTTATTACTATTGTAATAATAAAGGAAGGACGGCTTCGCAGGTAGCGGACCGAGTCGGGGATGGTGTAGTTGGAGCCGAGGAAGTGACGGAGAAGCTTGAGCGTGTCCGCTTCAGCTTGCGCCTTGTGCTTCTCTGGAGCGTCTGAAATGGGGAGAAGGAGATAAATATCAACATGAGTTTTCATAGAGAATAGCTTCCTAGTGACCCAAAAGACCCAAAAAACACAACCCCGACCCAAAGTTGTGACTTTGGTTAGAAATGAATAGCTCGCCCCTAATGGGGAAGGGAGTAAAACATAACACCGAAGCGAATACAATAGTCCGTCCCTTATACCTTTTTATTACTATTGTAATAATAAAGGAGGGACGGACTAAAAAAGTCGAGTTGAAACTTGGAATTCTCTGTCGCTTTTTGTCCAAGAGGCTTGATAGAGGGAACTGTAACTGCTAAGGTCTTATCGTCCCGAAAGCGAAGAGAGAGGGAGGACAGGATAGAAGAAAGCCATCAGCCGTTCCGAGAACGAACCTTATCTGTTTAGGATAAAATCCGCCCCGAGCAAGGGGACGGACTAAAAAAGTCGAGTTGAAACTTGGAATTCTCTGTCGCTTTTTGTCCAAGAGGCTTGATAGAGGGAACTGTAACTGCTAAGGTCTTATCGTCCCGAAAGCGAAGAGAGAGGGAGGACAGGATAGAAGAAAGCCATCAGCCGTTCCGAGAACGAACCTTATCTGTTTAGGATAAAATCCGCCCCGAGCAAGAATAGACCTAGCGCTCACAAGGCAGGCGCGCTATCCTTCAATCTTACTTAGATGGCAAAATAATTTAGAGAACAAAGAAAATATCACTATGGATGCTAGGAAAAAGGCAATTCAAAAACTCATGATTACTCAATTTCTATAGCCTCAAGATACCATAAAGTTGAAGAAATTGAGAAATCACATTGTTCACAGGTACCATAAGCTTTGTACAAAACAATGGAAATAGAAATAACTGTAATATGTAGGTAATAGAAAGTAAAACTTACCCAAACAGAGAAGCAGAGGGAGTAGCGTCACAACACACATAAAATTGCGATACCAAGTACAATTAAAGTACTTGGACTTTGTACTTGCAAGTACAATTTTTCTAACTCTGGTCACTGCTCAAACTGTGAAAGCTCCTTTTTGCGTTTAACCTAACCCTATAATAACACTGGTCAATCCTCAAATTGTGAAAGCTAATTTTTGCGTTTAACCTAATTCTATAATAATTAATAACACTGGTCACTGCTCATTTGTGACAACTCCTTTTTGTAGCAATTTTCCATTGACGTGACCTCTGAACAAGTACCTTTCCTATTCAGTATAAGTAAATTAAGTACCCGCTAAAGTCAAGTACCTACCCAACAACGTCTGAGGATCCTCGGAATCCGTGTAGAATCCAACTATGCCCCACACCCAGGGTTTGCCATCCTCCGAGCAAGAATAGATCTAGCGCTCACAAGGCAGGCGCGCTATCCTTCAATCTTATTTAGCTGGCAAAATAATTTAGAGAACAAATAAAATATCACCATGGATGCTAGGAAAAAGGTAATAAACAACTCGTGATTTCTCAATTTCTATAGCCTCAAGATACCATAAAGCTGAAGAAATTGAGTAATCACATTGTTCTCAGGTACCATAAGCTTTGCACAAAACAATAGAAATAACTGTAATATGTAGGTAATAGAAAGTAAAACTTACCCAAACAGAGAAGCAGAGGGAGTAGCATCACAACACACAACACTTGAAGCCATGGGGTTATTTCCAACTTCATAATTATTGGTCTATTAAACAATTTCCAACTAAAGTCCGTTATTTTCTAGCTAAATTTCGTTAATTTCTAGCTAAATATCGTTAATTTCTAGCTAAATTTCGTTAATTTCTAGCTAAATTTCTTCAATTTATAGCTGAATCCTTCTTATTATAATTTCTTTGTTCTAAATCCTATTTTTATCTTTTAAAATATCGCGAACACAGTCGATCGAAAGAGTCGATCGGAATTGGCTTCAGAATTGTCTACTCCGGATGACAATTTTCAAGCAATGACTATTTTTACTATTTTTAGGAATGACAAAAACCTGGCGCCCGATTTTGTTTTTCCTCAAAATACGGAAAAAATAAATAAAATATAACGCAGATAAATAATGTATTATACCTAGTTGACGGTTTCTATGAAAGAAGCGCCTAAAATTATTTGATTGTGGCTTTTTTACGGCTTTCCTCATGCGGAATGTTGTTAAGAACTATTTTTAGAAAGAATCATGTTGATATCTTCAATATTTATGAAGATACACGAGTTTTTGTAAAATTCTCCCAATACTTTTCAATTGGAATCGAAAAATTCCAAGCTATATTGCTCAAAAACTGAAAGCCAGCCGTTTCCGAAAACGAACCTTGTCTGTTCAGGATAAAATTCGCCCCGGGCGGGAATCGAACCCGCGACCTAGCGCTTACAAGACAGACGCGCTACCCTCGAAGCTAACTAGGCATTCTTTTTAAGTTTAGTTTATACAAACTTGATTTTTGATTCTTGAATAAAACTCTTCAAACAGCAGTTATTTATTTTTTAGTATTAAAATATATTAATTTTATTATATCTAATATTAGATCAGCAAAAGTTGAGTGCGAAGGGCATCTCTCGTAAGTTTTTTGTAGCCAAAACCAAACGTCTGAACACGGGAAAAGGCAAAGGAAAAGAAGAAGATAACATGTTCTTCGACGGTCAATCATTTGATCAAGTTGGTTTGAATCAAGCGTAATTGGGCTTCTAGCTTCTACTATTGTTGGTCAGATTGCCAGGTGAGCATTTGACCACTACCACCGGGTACTTACCATTAGCACTTTGAAGAAATTGCCGAATCCTCCCTTCTTCCAAAGGTTATACAGACATCCTTCATCCCCATTCAGTTCGGTCTCACTAGTGGTAGACGTCTCGAACCAGGAGTCAGAGGCGTGATTGACGGACTGATGTTTGTCGACATATTCCGTGACCTGTTCGAATGTTGGTCCGTGTTGCAGATGGTGTAGCTCGATGATTTCGGGGATTTCCAGACGTAATCTGTAAGATTCATATATTTTATCAGCTCCTATGGTGTAGTGGTCACTGCGCTCGACTTGCACGCGGGCGTCCCGAGTTCTATTCCCGGCGGGGTCAAAAAATTGTAACATGCAAATGATTGGTTCCGTTACTGGCTGATACGGTGCAACTCAGCCCCGTGAGGAAAATGAGGCAGCTATGTAATATAAATGCGTATAGTGACCGGTGCCACTTGCCTCTCTCCCTCTCTTAAATCTCTTTCTCTCTCCCCGATTTTCTCTCCTGGTGTTTTACAGAAGTTTGCTACTTGTTCCCTCTGTGATTTTTTTCATGAACATGGTAGGTAAACATTGACATAGCTGTCAAGTCACCTTACCTCCCCTTCGTAGATTCGTTAAGCTCAACCCATCCTTTAGGTCTGTTTACCCCTATATTGAGAGGATGACGAAAAACGTCAACCCCGTCTGTACACGGAAGAATTCGAAGAAAAAGAAGAGGAGGAGGATTACCAGATCTAACCTCTCCCGGACGTAGTCTCCCAAAGGTCTGCTCTGTTTCGCAAGTCCCACATTATCCTCGATAACCCCATCCATGACATCAAACAACGCCAGGTCTGCCCCTCTACTAATCGGGGCTCCGGATGAGTTGGCGCTGATGAAGTTATTGGACGTGTCGCATTCTTCTTGAACCAGACGCGGACCTTTCCCGGAAGTAATCTCCCAGGTGTCTGCTCTTACCTTTCCCGGACGTAGTCTCCTAGGGGTCTGCTCTTACCTTTCCCGGACGTAGTCTCCCAGGGGTCTGCTCTTACCTTTCGCGGAGGGTTCTTCTCTTACCTTTCCCGGACGTAGTCTCCCAAAGGTCTGCTCTGTTTCGCCAGTCCAACTTTGTCCTCTATTATTCCCTCCATGACATCAAACAAGGCCAGGTCTGCCTCTCTACTGATCGGGGCTCCAGATGAGTTGGCGCTGATGAAATTATTGGACGTGTCGCATTCTTCTTGAACCAGACGCGGACCTTTCCCGGAAGTAATCTCCCAGGTGTCTGCTCTTACCTTTCCCGGACGTAGTCTCCCAGGGGTCTGCTCTTACCTTTCCCGGACGTAGTCTCCCAGGGGTCTGCTCCTGCTCTTACCTTTCCCGGACGTAGTCTCCCAGGGGTCTGCTCTTACCTTTCCCGGACGTAGTCTCCCAGGGGTCTGCTCTTACCTTTATTCAGCTTGGGGGATGGGGAGGGTTTCGAAGAAGCGCGCGGTGGAGCCGGTGATCCAACCTGGTAATAGAATTTCAGGAAAATATCAATTAGATAGAGTTCAGAGGTTTAGTCTGGCTGGGGGACTTTAAACAGGGAGTAGACCAGCCTGAAATTTTCCTTGCAGCTAGAACTAAATTAGTGATTATTCAGAAGCCACGACAATGAAAAAGAAAGCTCCTAACCCTATAATAACATTGGTCACTGCTAAAATTGCGATACCAAGTACAATTAAAGTACTTGGACTTTGTACTTGCAAGTACAATTTTTCCAACTCTGGTCACTGCTCAAACTGTGAAAGCTCCTTTTTGCGTTTAACCTAACCCTATAATAAAACTGGTCACTGCTCATTTGTGACAACTCCTTTTTGTAGCAATTTTCCATTAACGTGACTTCTGAACAAGTACCTTTCCTATTCAGGATAAGTAAATTAAGTAGGTACCCGGTAAAGTCAAGTACCTACCCAACAACGTCTGAGGATCCTCGGAATCCGTGTAGAATCCAACTATGCCCCACACCCAGGGTTTACCATCCACATGTGCCATATCCTTGAACAGGGTCTGCTCGTCATGTTGAGTCCAGAAGAAGTGGAAGCCTTGGTAGTCCTCGGGCCACCATTTCTTCGGGAACCGAATGAAAATCTTGTCGATGGTCCCAAACGCGAGACCCTGAAAGAGAACAAAATATAATACAGAGGTTTCGACCGCTAGACCCTGTAAGAGAAAAAGAATCCAAGGATAGAGGGAACTGTGAACTCGGAGGAGAAATCGAAGGTCTGACTGAGGGACCCTAAACAGAGACCAGTGTTTTGCTGAGGAACTATAAATAATTATCAGAGCAGCCAAACCCTGGCCAGCCTGGCTAGCTGGAGCTTACAAAGGGTTTATCCTGCGTCAAAGGAACACAGGTCCTTGTGATGATTGACTGCAGATCGGCACGTTCCAAGTAATATTGGATGGAGAATGGAGACCATCAAACCTCTCGGTGCAGGTACACCGCTACAACATCAGGACAAATCGAAGAGGGAAGTAGGCAGAATAGGAAAAAGCCAGCTGTTCCGAGAGTACCGAGAGTTCGCCCCGGGCTGAAATCGTACCCGCGCCGCGACCTAAGTTTGTTACCTTAATAGCATTTAGATTCTTTGGTGGCAGAGGTGGTACAAAGGTGATCAGATTGGACTTGAGAACTCCCAGAGACACCGTGATGAGAATTCTGTCTGCAGAATATTGAGTGCCGTCAGCACAAGTGACCACCACGCCCTTCGGATCCTCCCAGTTGATTTTGGTCACTTCTTTCTTGAGGAGGAGCTTCTTGCTCAGATCGATTGGGGTCTGACCGGGCATTTGATTCTGAAATGAAAAGGAATTTTTGTGTTATGGCCCCTTTACACGCTCAAGCCATTTGCGCAAACCGGTTTGCACAAGTGAATCGTAGCGTGTGAACGCAGGCTTCAAGGCACCAAATGATGTGAAGATGGTTTGTTTCTGAAATAATAAGTAATTTGGTGGGTGCAAAACCGAAATTGAATCAAAGGAATTTCACGTTCCACTTGGGCCAGTCACTCACTATTAGGTAAACTTGACAGGTACCTACACCTGGTCAGATCCGCCTGATAGTGTGTGCGCTCATCAGGTATCATAATCAGGTAGACCTGAAAGGCGGACCTGATCAGTTTTATCTGTCAGGTCTACCTGATAGTAAGTGGCCGGCTTAAGGAAACTTACCAGCAGCAATTTAAAGAAGTTCCCATATCCACCCTTCTTCCACAAGTTGTAGAAACACCCTTCGGTGCCGTAAAATTCGCTCGCCCCTCGTGCTGACGTTTCAAACCAGGAATCGGAGCCATCATTGACGTTCTGGATTTTGCCAAAGAACTCGATGACCTGCTCATAAGTAGGACTGAATTGGAGTTGGCTGAGCAAGGAGCTGTTGGCCATGTCCAGTTTTAATCTGGAACAGAATGTTTTAAGAGATATTCTTTGACATCAGGCAGAAATAGAACCGTGCACCATTGAGCGCCCGATATTGAAACGAAAATGATAACTGATACACCCCACTTGGAAATTCTTTGGAAATCCCAAGTTGGAAATTCCAAGTAAACTGTATCAGTTATCATTTTCATTTCAATATTTCATGGAACTTCACAAAGTTACTGAGTCCTCCATCGATTTTTCAAGAGGTTTGATAGAGGGAACTCTAACGAATGAGGTCTTATCGTACTGAAATCGAAGAGAGAAGGAAGACAGGAAACCGGGCCCTACTTCCTAGCCCTACCAATGCTTACCAACTAAAGTCTCCAATGCGTCAGACCACACAGTATAGGAAACAGATCACTCCGGAAATATGCAAGTACTGCTTCAGGAGTGATATTGCCTTACCTTTGCTGTACGTATTCTCCAATTGATCCATTCTGTACTACTATCTCTTCCCCATCAAGAATCGCATCTATGGCGTCAAACAACGCCATATCCACCTCTCTATTAAACGTCACCCCTGAGGAGTTAACACTGTAGTAGTTGCTGGAATTGTCACACTCGTCCGCTATAAGGCCGAAGGGTTTAGCCAACTCGTAGACCACATTGCCATCCTGACCGTGTACCCATTGGGCACCCAGGTCCACGAAGGTGTCACCCTCTGAAAAAAGAGGAAGATTGACCGAACGGTAGTGAGGTCTATGTTTTGTCTTCCCCATACGTGGCACAAGCTCTGTTTTTACGGATGGGTATACCATTTATAAAAATACAGTATATAGGTTCTGAGAGTTATATTGAAAAGTAATAAATGGAAACTTAATAAATTAAATTAAATTCGACACTTAGCTTAATTCCAAAATGCCGAAAAGGAACCTTTTCCGAAAGGAAAATACACCTAGTTTGGTTACGGTCATACCTAGAATCTATGAATCGATGTGTTGTACTGAGTTCATCTTAACTATATGCACACAACAAGCCTTATCAGAATATCAGAGGCTTAGGTGTAGGGGCAAACAGCCCTAAAGGAGGGGTCAACTTCTATGGATCTAGCTTAACTCCATACACAAAAAGCCCACTCTGAGGGTTAGGTGTAGGGGCAACTGCCCTAAAAGATGGGTTAAGCAAAAGATGGGTTAAGCTTATACGAATCTACGAACTTGACAGTTTTTCATTTGGTTCAGCATAATTTAGATGTTTGTTGTTCCGCTATAACTCGCGATTGCCTGGTCCGATTTTGATGAAATTAGATACATGAGCTTCAAACATGTAGGTACGTCGGTCCTTGAAATTCTGTAATGTAATAGAAAGTTGTGTGATGTTCACACTAGATTTCTCTTGACTTACCATAAGGAATATTATGAATTCTTCCTCCCAGTCTATCTTCAGCCTCCAGGATGATGAGATCTTCAATCCCATTGGTTACCAGTTTGGTGGCAGCAGCGATACCAGCAGCTCCTGCTCCAATGATGATCAACTTGTGCTTCTCCGGCGCGTCTGAGGACCAAAATACATGTTAGACTAGAATAGAATAGAATAGAATATACCTTGTTTATTCTGCCCGAATAGGACTGAAAAATCTCTTTACCCCAGCAGTCTAGGTCTCGTATATATATATTTTTTTTAAGAGGTTTGACAGAGGGAACTGTAACTGCTATGGTCTTATCGTCCCGAAATCGAAGAGAGAAGGAAGACAGGATAGGAGAAAGCCAGCTGTTCCGAGAACGAACATTATTCCATCAGGATAAAATCCACCACGGGCGGGAATCGAACCCGAGGCCTAGCGCTTACAAGGCAGACGCGCTACCAACTAAGCTATCTAGGCTGGCGCTGCACCTCTAAATCTCCTATTTTAGGTCATGAAATTTTATTACTTACCAGCAGATTTGACCAGGGGCAGTATTGACACCATACATAGTACTGGTACCAAAAATGGTATCTCAAACTTCATTTTTATTCTTCCGTTATTGGCTTGATCTCAAAAACTCAAAATGTGGACATAACAAAATTGTACTCAATAGG
>NW_007378615.1:89604-96809 GCF_000475195.1 Diaphorina citri | reverse complement strand
CAGCACTCATTTATTTTTTAGTATTAAAATATATTAATTATATCTAATATTATTTATTTTGATGGAAATATCAGTGACAACTTCATCGAATAAATTAAATAAATGCACACACGCATATAAAAATCTTACCTCATTTGAGGATTGATTTGAATATTAAGGTAGGGACGTGTTGAGTCCCGGACGATTTTCTTTGAAAACATGAGAACTACTGCCTCACAAGTGCTAGGTCGTGGGTTCGATTTCCATCCGGGGAGGATTTTATGGTGAACGGATAATGTTCGTTCTCTGAACGACTTTCTTTATCCTATCCTGTCGTCCTTATCTCTTCGATTTCGGGACGATAAGACCTTAGAAGTTGCAGCTCTCTCTATCAAATTAAGAGAGAAAAAACTGTTTGATATTTTTGGCATTTTTTCATTACTATTATTATTAACTTTTTCCTTTGATAAAAGCAAACTCGTTTCCTCCTAAATATAATGAGACCAGCCAGCCTAGTTAGCTTAGTTGGTAGTGCGTCTGCCTTGTAAGCGCTAGGCCGCGGGTTCGATTCCCGCCCGGGGCGGATCTTCAGCTTGGGGGATGGGGAGGGTTTCGAAGAAGCGCGCGGCGGAGCCGGTGATCCAACCTGGTAATAGAATTTCAGGAAAATATCAATTAGATAGAGTTAAGAGGTTTAGTCTGGCTGGGGGACTTTAAACAGGGAGTAGACCAGCCTGAAATTTTCCTTGCAGCTAGAACTAAATTAGTGATTATTCAGAAGCCACGACAATGAAAAAGAAAACTCCTAACCCTATAATAACACTGATCACTGCTAAAATTGAGATACCAAGTACAATTAAATTACTTGGACTTTGTACTTGCAAGTACAATTTTTCCAACGCTGATCACAGCTCAAACTGTGAAAGCTCCTTTTTGCGTTTAACCTAACCCTATAACAACACCGGTCAATCCTCAAATTGTGAAAGCTAATTTTTGCGTTTAACCTAATTCTATAATAACACTGGTCACTGCTCATTTGTGAAAGCTCCTTTTTGCGTTTAACCTAACCCTATAATAAAACTGGTCACTGCTCATTTGTGACAACTCCTTTTTGTAGTAATTTTCCATTAACGTGACTTCTGAACAAGTACCTTTCCTATTCAGGATAAGTAAATTAAGTACCCGGTAAAGTCAAGTACCTACCCAACAACGTCTGAGGATCCTCGGAATCCGTGTAGAATCCAACTATGCCCCACACCCAGGGTTTGCCATCCACATGTGCCATATCCTTGAACAGGGTCTGCTCGTCCTGTTGAGTCCAGAAGAAGTGGAAGCCTTGGTAGTCCTCGGGCCACCATTTCTTCGGGAACCGAATGAAAATCTTGTCGATGGTCCCAAACGCGAGACCCTGAAAGAGAACAAAATATAATACCTACAGAGGTTTCGACCGCTAGACCCTGTAAGAGAAAAAGAATCTAAGGATAGAGGGAACTGTGAACTCGGAGGAGAAATCGAAGGTCTGACTGAGGGACCCTAAACAGAGACCAGTGTTTTGCTGAGGAACTTCAAAATAAAAAGAGATAAATTTGAAGGTCAAATTTAAAAATAACATTGAGATTTTTTTCATTGAAGCGTGCACTCATCGGAAAAATGCAAGGAAAAAAAATTGGTGTGAGCATCACACGAATTTCTCTAGTGCTGTTTTTTCTATGGAAAACCGTGGGTATTAAATATTTGTTCTATTTTTTTTATATATATTTTTACGCGTATATTATTATAATTATATTTTTTTTCGCATATCTAGAATTCAAGTTTATCAGTCCGCTGATAACCCTTTGCATTTTGCAAAATCGATGAACTTTGCATTTTATTGCATCTTAGGCCAGCCACTCACTATCAGGTAGACCTGATCAGGTGTCAAGTATTCTGCCTGATAGTGTGTGACCTATCAGGTCTACCTGATAGTCAATGGCTGGCCTTATAGGTGAGTGGTACCTACATAGTTATGTACAGAATAGATCAATTGCGCTTACTTGGGTGATGTTTCAGTCATAGAGCAGGAAAAATGAGGACCAACGGAATTTTTCTTTTTCTTCTACGAGGCCAGCCTGGCTAGCTGGAGCTTACAAAGGGTTTATCCTGCGTCAAAGGAACACAGGTCCTTGTGATGATTGACTGCAGTATGGGACGTTCCAAGTAATATTGGATGGAGAATGGAGACCATCAAACCTCTCGGTGTAGGTACACCGCTACAACAACATCAGGACAAATCGAAGAGAGAAGTAGGCAGAATAGGAAAAAGCCAGCTGTTCCGAGAGTTCGCCCCGGGCTAAAATCGTACCCGCGCCGCGACCTAAGTTTGTTACCTTAATAGCATTTAGATTTTTTGGTGGCAGAGGCGGTACAAAGGTGATCAGATTGGACTTGAGAACTCCCAGAGACACCGTGATGAGAATTCTGTCTGCAGAATATTGAGTGCCGTCAGCACAAGTGACCACCACGCCCTTCGGATCCTCCCAGTTGATTTTGGTCACTTCTTTCTTGAGGAGGAGCTTCTTGCTCAGATCGATTGGGGTCTGACCGGGCATTTGATTCTGAAATGAAAAGGAATTTTTGTGTTATGGCCCCTTTACACGCTCAAGCCATTTGCGCAAACCGGTTTGCACAAGTGAATCGTAGCGTGTGAACGCAGGCTTCAAGGCACCAAATGATGTGATGATGGTTTGTTTCTGAAATAATAAGTAATTTGGTGGGTGCAAAACCGAAATTGAATCAAAGGAATTTCACGCTCCACTTGGGCCAGTCACGCACTATCAGGTAAACTTGACAGGTACCTACACCTGGTCAGATCCGCCTGATAGTGTGTGCGCTCATCAGGTATCATAATCAGGTAGACCTGAAAGTAGGTAAACTTGACAGGTACCTACACCTGGTCAGATCCGCCTGATAGTGTGTGCGCTCATCAGGTATCATAATCAGGTAGACCTGAAAGGCGGACCTGATCAGTTTTATGTCAGGTCTACCTGATAGTAAGTGGCCGGCTTAAGGAAACTTACCAGCAGCAATTTAAAGAAGCTCCCATATCCACCCTTCTTCCACAAGTTGTAGAAACACCCTTCGGTGCCGTAACAGGTAAACTTGACAGGTACCTACACCTGGTCAGATTTGCCTGATAGTGTGTGTGCTCATCAGGTATCATAATCAGGTAGACCTGAAAGGCGGGCCTGATCAGTTTTATCTGTCAGGTCTACCTGATAGTAAGTGGCCGTCTTAAGGAAACTTACCAGCAGCAATTTAAAGAAGCTCCCATATCCACCCTTCTTCCACAAGTTGTAGAAACACCCTTCGGTGCCGTAAACTCAGATCGATTGGGGTGTGACCGGGCATTTGATTCTGAAATGAAAAGGAATTTTTGTGTTATGGCCCCTTTACACGCTCAAGCCGTTTGCGCAAACCGGTTTGCACAAGTGAATCGTAGCGTGTGAACGCAGGCTTCAAGGCACCAAATGATGTGAAGATGGTTTGTTTCTGAAATAATAAGTAATTTGGTGGGTGCAAAACCGAAATTGAATCAAAGGAATTTCACGTTCCACTTGGGCCAGTCACTCACTATTAGGTAAACTTGACAGGTACCTACACCTGGTCAGATCCGCCTGATAGTGTGTGCGCTCATCAGGTATCATAATCAGGTAGACCTGAAAGGCGGACCTGATCAGTTTTATCTGTCAGGTCTACCTGATAGTAAGTGGCCGGCTTAAGGAAACTTACCAGCAGCAATTTAAAGAAGTTCCCATATCCACCCTTCTTCCACAAGTTGTAGAAACACCCTTCGGTGCCGTAAAATTCGCTCGCCCCTCGTGCTGACGTTTCAAACCAGGAATCGGAGCCATCATTGACGTTCTGGAGTTTCCCGAAGAACTCGATGACCTGCTCATAAGTAGGACTGAATTGGAGTTGGCTGAGCAAGGAGCTGTTGGCCATGTCCAGTTTTAATCTGGAACAGAATGTTTTAAGAGATATTCTTTGACATCAGGCAGAAATAGAACCGTGCACCATTGAGCGCCCGATATTGAAACGAAAATGATAACTGATACACCCCACTTGGAAATTCTTTGGAAATCCCAAGTTGGAAATTCCAAGTAAACTGTATCAGTTATCATTTTCATTTCAATATTTCATGGAACTTCACAAAGTTACTGAGTCCTCCATCGATTTTTCAAGAGGTTTGATAGAGGGAACTCTAACGAATGAGGTCTTATCGTACTGAAATCGAAGAGAGAAGGAAGACAGGAAACCGGGCCCTACTTCCTAGCCCTACCAATGCTTACCAACTAAAGTCTCCAATGCGTCAGACCACACAGTATAGGAAACAGATCACTCCGGAAATATGCAAGTACTGCTTGAGGAATGATATTGCCTTACCTTTGCTGTACGTAATCTCCAATTGATCCATTCTGTACTACTATCTCTTCCCCATCAAGAATCGCATCTATGGCGTCAAACAACGCCATATCCACCTCTCTATTAAACGTCACCCCTGAGGAGTTAACACTGTAGTAGTTGCTGGAATTGTCACACTCGTCCGCTATAAGGCCGAAGGGTTTAGCCAACTCGTAGACCACATTGCCATCCTGACCGTGTACCCATTGGGCACCCAGGTCCACGAAGGTGTCACCCTCTGAAAAAAGAGGAAGATTGACCGAACGGTAGTGAGGTCTATGTTTTGTCTTCCCCATACGTGGCACAAGCTCTGTTTTTACGGATGGGTATACCATTTATAAAAATACAGTATATAGGTTCTGAGAGTTATATTGAAAAGTAATAAATGGAAACTTAATAAATTAAATTAAATTCGACACTTAGCTTAATTCCAAAATGCCGAAAAGGAACCTTTTCCGAAAGGAAAATACACCTAGTTTGGTTACGGTCATACCTAGAATCTATGAATCGATGTGTTGTACTGAGTTCATCTTAACTATATGCACACAACAAGCCTTATCAGAATATCAGAGGCTTAGGTGTAGGGGCAAACAGCCCTAAAGGAGGGGTCAACTTCTATGGATCTAGCTTAACTCCATACACAAAAAGCCCACTCTGAGGGTTAGGTGTAGGGGCAACTGCCCTAAAAGATGGGTTAAGCAAAAGATGGGTTAAGCTTATACGAATCTACGAACTTGACAGTTTTTCATTTGGTTCAGCATAATTTAGATGTTTGTTGTTCCGCTATAACTCGCGATTGCCTGGTCCGATTTTGATGAAATTAGATACATGAGCTTCAAACATGTAGGTACGTCGGTCCTTGAAATTCTGTAATGTAATAGAAAGTTGTGTGATGTTCACACTAGATTTCTCTTGACTTACCATAAGGAATATTATGAATTCTTCCTCCCAGTCTATCTTCAGCCTCCAGGATGATGAGATCTTCAATCCCATTGGTTACCAGTTTGGTGGCAGCAGCGATACCAGCAGCTCCTGCTCCAATGATGATCAACTTGTGCTTCTCCGGCGCGTCTGAGGACCAAAATACATGTTAGACTAGAATAGAATAGAATAGAATATACCTTGTTTATTCTGCCCGAATAGGACTGAAAAATCTCTTTACCCCAGCAGTCTAGGTCTCGTATATATATATTTTTTTTAAGAGGTTTGACAGAGGGAACTGTAACTGCTATGGTCTTATCGTCCCGAAATCGAAGAGAGAAGGAAGACACCTTACCTTTGCTGAACGTATTCTCCAATAGATCCATTCTGTACTACTATCTCTTCCCCATCAAGAATCGCATCTATGGCGTCAAACAACGCCATATCCACCTCTTTATTAAACGTCACCCCCGAGGAGTTAACACTGTAGTAGTTGCTGGAATTATCACACTCGTCCGCTATAAGGCCGAAGGGTTTAGCCAACTCGTAGACCACATTGCCATCCTGACCGTGTACCCATTGGGCACCCAGGTCCACGGAGGTGTCACCCTCTGAAAAAAAAAAGAGGAAGATTGACCGAACGGTAGTGAGGTCTATGTTTTGTCTTCCCCATTCGTGGCACAAGCTCTGGTTTTACGGATGGGTATACCATTTATAAAAATACAGTACATATATGTTCGGAGAGTTATATTGAAAAATAATAAATGGAATCTTAATAAATTGAATTAAATTCGACACCAAGCTTAATTCTAAGATGCCGAAAAGGAACCTTTTCCGAAAGGAAAACACACCTAGTTTGGTTATGGTCATACCTAGAATCTATGAATCGATGGTGTTGTACTGAGTTCATCTTAACTATATGCACATAACAGGCCTTATCAGAGGCTTAGGTGCAGCGGCAAACAGCCCTAAAGGATGGGTTAAGCTTCTACGAATCTCCGAACTTGACAGTTTTTCATTTGGTTCAGCATAATTTAGATGTTTGTTGTTCCGCTATAACTCGCGATTGCCTGGTCCGATTTTGATGAAATTAGGTACTTGAGCTTCAAACATGTACGTCGATCCTTGAAATTCTGTAATGTAATAGAAAGTTGTGTGATGTTCACTCCAGATTTTTTTTTTTTACTTACCATATGGAATATTATGAATTCTTCCTCCCAGTCTATCTTCAGCCTCCAGGATGATGAGATCTTCAATCCCATTGGTTACCAGTTTGGTGGCAGCAGCGATACCAGCAGCTCCTGCTCCAATGATGATCAACTTGTGCTTCTCCGGCGCGTCTGAGGACCAAAATACATGTTAGACTAGAATAGAATAGAATAGAATATACCTTGTTTATTCTGCCCGAATAGGACTGAAAAATCTCTTTACCCCAGCAGTCTAGGTCTCGTATATATATATTTTTTTTAAGAGGTTTGACAGAGGGAACTGTAACTGCTATGGTCTTATCGTCCCGAAATCGAAGAGAGAAGGAAGACAGGATAGGAGAAAGCCAGCTGTTCCGAGAACGAACATTATTCCATCAGGATAAAATCCACCACGGGCGGGAATCGAACCCGAGGCCTAGCGCTTACAAGGCAGACGCGCTACCAACTAAGCTATCTAGGCTGGCGCTGCACCTCTAAATCTCCTATTTTAGGTCATGAAATTTTATTACTTACCAGCAGATTTGACCAGGGGCAGTATTGACACCATACATAGTACTGGTACCAAAAATGGTATCTCAAACTTCATTTTTATTCTTCCGTTATTGGCTTGATCTCAAAAACTCAAAATGTGGACATAACAAAATTGTACTCAATAGG
>NW_007378615.1:81143-88839 GCF_000475195.1 Diaphorina citri | reverse complement strand
CGGGACGGTAAGGCCCCCGCCTCCGTTAAAAGTTCTCTCTATCAAACCTCTTGAGGAAAAAAACAAAAAAAAAAAAAAAAAAACAAACAAACAAAACAAATCACAAATATTAAAATAGAATATGAACTTTTCCCTTCAAAAATTCACCTGTTACTAAAATTTCCAGCAAATTCGCGCGAAAAAAAAACAAACTAGGTATTTTGTTCGCTTCAAAGGCATCGCGCGAGTTCGCGCGAAAACATGCGACTAGTGTAACCGCTTTCATTAGAACTAATGTGTTTGAAAAAGTCGCGCGAATTCGCCCCAAATCGCGTCGCGTGAAATCGCGTACAGTGTAACCGCAGCCTTTTCCTCTAAAAATTCCAAATCAATCTAAATAAGATCTTCATAGCTAGATCAAAAAGTAGGTACTTTTGCGAAATCTGAGAATGTACATAAGTGTTGCACAGGTAAGTTAAGTATAACTTTCACGAAAGTCAATTTATGATAAGGTTAACGAGTTATACCCACCTATTGAGATTTTTCTTTTTAAAATGGAAATAATGATTTGGAAAATCGTTGTGTGATCATCACACTACTTTCTATTACCCATGATAGAGCTTTCCCCTATTCGATTGTCTTCCTTCTATTCGATTTCGGGACGATAAGACCTCAGCAGTTACAGTTCCCCTCTATCAAAAACAGACATACAAAGAAGAAGAGGAAGAATTAGAGAGTACTAAAGTTAAGCAACATTGTCTTCGGTTATTAACAAGACGGGTGACCGATTTTTACAAAATCGTTACAGCTTGCAAAAATTCATCGCGCTCTACCTCAAATGGTCTCAAGATTTGTTTGATATCTTGAGACCTTTTTTTAAGATGGAAAACACTAATCTTGAAAAAAAAAAAAAAAATGCAAGTACCTATACCCTGTACAGGTAATAGAAAGTAAATACATAGAAATTAACAACCGTCACAGTTTCAAGCAACAAACAAGGTACACATGCATAAATTCTTCAGCTTATCAGCAAATTCTGCCATTCTATTTATTGTATTGAGTTCTTAACTATTAACAAAAAGCCCACTTAGAGGCTTAGGTGTAGGGCAAACAGCCCTAAAGGAGGGGTTAACTTCTACGGATCTAGCTTATCTCCATACACAAAAAGCCCACTCTGAGAGTTAGGTGTAGGGGTAACTGCCCCAAAAGATGGGTTAAGCTTATACGAATCTACGAACTTGACAGTTTTACATTTGGTTCAGCATAATTTAGATGTTTGTTGTTCCGCTATAACTCGCGATTGCCTGGTCCGATTTTGATGAAATCAGGTACATGAGATTCAAACATGTACGTCGACCCTTGAAATTCTGTAATGTAATGGAAAGTTGTGTGATGTTCACTCCAGATTTTTTTTTTTTTTTTTTTTTTTTTTTTGCCAAAGAACTCGATGACCTGCTCATAAGTAGGACTGAACTGGAGTTGGCTGAGCAAGGAGCTGTTGGCCATGTCTAGTTTTAATCTGGAACAGAATGTTTTAAGAGGTATTCTTTGACATCAGGCAGAAATAGAACCGTGCACCATTGAGCGCCCGATATTGAAACGAAAATGATAACTGATACACCCCACTTGGAGGCGATGACATCACTTCAATTGTCCCGAGCAAGGCTCCCGAGCAGGCAACGCATTAATGTGTTTGTGCGCATATGTTTCTGCGCAGTTCTTTCTGCTCCTCCGCTAGGGCGCTTGCATAGTGGCCCTACCTAACGGACGATTTAAATAGCAGGTTCTCAAATGTAAAATTAAAATAAATTACGGTTTAGAATGGCCATTGGCCATACATCAATATGTGACCTGAAAGAGAGAAAGAGAGAGAGGGAGAGAGAGAGAATATAAGGTCGGTAATGTTAAAGGTGTGTAAATTCCTCTGGAGAGATCATTAGTTTCTCTCTCTCTCTCTCTCTCTCTCTCTCTCTCTCTCTCTCTCTCTCTCCCCCATCTCTCTCTCTCTCTTTCACACCTACTAGGTAGTCTCTCACCTTTTCTCTCTCCTTCTTTCTCTCTCTCTCTTTTCTCCTACATTCTCTTTCTACCTCTCTTTCTTTCTCTCTCCCCTATACTATAGGGTCATCTATCTTAATCATGATCAGGATGGAAAGTATCCAAACTCCCCCAGGTACCCAAAATATCCAACACTATATTCTTAAGTATATAGATAAGTAAATAAATAATTATATAGATGTATAAATGGGTAATAATATGTATATAGATAGGTAATAATAATAATAATAATTATGTTTGTATTGTATACAGTTGAACCTGGATATAAGAGAATCCAGGGGACCGACCTTTTTTTCTCTTATATCCAGGTAGGGAGCTGTTGGCCATGTCTAGTTTTAATCTGGAACAGAATTTTTTAAGAGATATTCTTTGACATCAGGCAGAAATAGAACCGTGCACCATTGGGCGCCCGATATTGAAACGAAAATGATAACTGATAAACTGATACACCTCACTTGGAAATTCTTTGGAAATCCCAAGTTGGAAATTCCAAGTGAACAGTATCAGTTATCATTTTCACTTCAATATTTCATGGAACTTCACAAAGTTACTGAGTCCTCCATCAATTTTTCAAGAGGTTTGATAGAGGGAACTCTAACGAATGAGGTCTTATCGTACTGAAATCGAAGAGAGAGGGAAGACAGGAAACCGGGCCCTACTTCCTAGCCCTACCAATGCTTACCAACTAAAACCTCCAATGCGTCAGACCACACAGTATAGGAAACAGATCACTCCGGAAATATGCAAGTACTGCTTCAGGAGTGATAATAATAATAGTGCTTATTTATACTGCTCGCATAGGACTGAAAAGTCCCTTTACTCCAGCAGTAGGCTACTACTATTATTGTCCTAGGTTATCCAGTTTCTCTTATCGAAGTTCAGCATGGTGATTTTCTCTTCTATCCAGGTTTGACTGCATAATAATATTTTAGCACCGCAAGCCCAGTGGTAACGCCCTTGCTTGGCATGCAGAAGGTCCCGTGTTCGAATCCCAAAATCGACAAAAATTCGCACTCGTTTTTCGAATGCAAATATTTCAACCTGGTTGCTTTCTGGTGTTCTCGTGTTGACCCAGCACCTAAATGAGAAGTATTGTGTCTCTTCTCACCCATCTGTTGAGAGGAATACTACGGGATGGGCATGCTACGACACAGACCACTCGAGTCTAAACATTATGTAACAGTTGTTTCATAAAAAAAATACTCTTTCTTAATGTTGTCTGTACGTATTTATGTACATACAAACATAGATTATTTATTTATCATGTATTCTATTATGTATTACATATATGTACTTGTTATGTATTCTATTTTGTATAGGTACTTACAGAAGATATTTTCCTGAAAACTACCAAATTGAAAACCCATGTGGGATTATTGGAGGATTATTCTCTCCCTCTCTCTCTCTGTCTCCCTCTTGCTCTCTCTCTTTCTCTTTTGCTCTTTCTCTCTCAATTCTTTCATCTATCTGTCTCTCTCTCTCTCATTCCTCCTCTCTATGTCTATTTCTCTCACCCTAAACCTTTCTTTCAATTCCCTCTAATTCTCCTTTCTCTCTCTTTCTCGCTCTCTCTCTCTCCCTCTCTGTCTCTCTCTCTCTCCCTCTCTGTCTCGCTCTCTCTCTATCTCTCTCTTTCTCTCTCTATACAACCACATAATTACGGATTAGGGTCAATGGTGAAAGCAAACATTGCAGCTCTGCAGAACTTGCAGGAGTGTGGATTGGAAAATACACACAATATACAGGGTGTCCCCGAATTCATGCTTGAACTGCTTGTTTTTCTCGGAGCCTGTTTGAAATTACGAAAAAGATCTTGCCAAAATATCCGCATCAAAAACCAAATAATTATCTACATACGTGTGTGTGTGTTTTTTTTTTTTTAATTTCAACAGCCTCTGGTGGACAGATTTCGATCGTTTTTTGGCGGTTTTCAGCTATAGCGACAAAACGGTTGTAAAAGAACACTCAAATAAGCATCATTCAATAGGATAAGGAAAGTCGTGTGATGTTCACACCAGATTTTATCTCTACTTTTTCCTCTTCCCCTTCACCTGCTTCTTCTTATTATTATTATTCTTCTTCTTCTCTCTCTTCATCATGTTACACTATTTCCATCTTTCGTTTTCTCTTTCCAATTTTCAATTTATCCTCCCTCTCCCCCCTCTCTCTCCGATTCTCTATTTATCTCTCTCTCTCTCTCTCTCTCTCTCTTTCTGTTTCTCTTTCCTTCTTCTTCCTTGTCTATCTTTCTTTGTCTAGTGAGTCTATTTCCGTGTATTGTTTTCTTATTCCAATCAGGCTCTCTTACTCTCTCTCTCTCTCTTTCACTGTCTTTCTCTTTCTTTCTCTCTCTTCTCTAGTGGTAGGAATTAATCTTCATTAAGAGCGTATACATCTTCGTCTTCTTCTCCTTCTACTTCTTCTCCATCTTCTTCTTCTCCTTCTTCGTCAATCTTTGTGCCTTCTTAGTAATCTCAAGTTTCCCCCTCTCTTTCTCTCTCTATCTCTTATTCGCAAAATTTAGGATTGTTTCTCTAGCTGCCTCTCTCGTAGGTGTATCTCTCTCTCTCTCTCTCTCTCTCTCTCTCTCTCTCTTTCTCTCTCTTGCCTCGGGATGAACTAGCGGAAATCCGGAGCGAAGGGACGGGTTTCGGCTAGTAATAAAATAAAAATTAAACGTCAATGTTGAAAATATGCCATCACATTATTCTTCTCTTTCTCTCTCTCTATTTCTCTCTTTCCCTTTCTCACTTTCCATTTTCATATCTCTCTTTTCATTTGTTTTTCTCTTTCCTCTTTATTCCTATTTCACTTTCTCTCTTCATATTATATTCCCTCTCCGTTCTCTTTTTTCTCTCTCTCTATCGCCATTACACTACATATCAGCAGTCAACTACTTTCTCTATCTCTGTGTGTGTCTCTCTCTGTCTCTCTTTCTCTCTCTCTCTCTCTCTCTCTCTCTCTCTCTCTCTCTCTCTCTCTCTCTCGTCTGAACTGAAGTCTGAAACATACTCTAGGCAGAAATATACATCCAAGCTATGAAAAACAGAAAATCCTGAATAACGCCTCTGTTGAAAATCGGACCCGACCAAATAGGTTTTTCTGGTAGCCCTTTAGGTCCTGCATCAACCCTCAAGCGTTGTACAGTCGTTCGCGGGACACCCTGTATAGCGTAGTTGGATCTTGAAATTAAGGTACAATACCTACAGACTTTTGGGGGTGGTTTGAGTCCTGTCTGGGCATAAAATTTAGCTCACTGAGGTTCTAAACTCTAAAGTCTGCACATAACTAGGACTTTTTTCTTCATGTGCCAATAACTGGTACACATACCCTATCTTACCCACTTACCTATCTTGGACCTATTCATTGTATGCTCAAAAGCCTGTAGTCCTGAACCTACATGCTCTACTTTCCACTAAATCCAGTTTCTCTTATACGAGTATGTCGAGCTTCAGCATGGTGGTTTTCTCTTATATCCAGGTTTGACTGCATAATAATATTTTAGCACCGCAAGCCCAGTGGTAACGCGCTTGCTTGCCATGCAGAAGGTCCCGTGTTCGAATCCCACCATCGACAAAAAAATTTTGTACTCGTTTTTCGATTGCAAATATTTCAACCTGGTTGCTTTCTGGTGTTCTCGTGTTGACTCAGTACCTAAATGGGAAGTATTGTGTCTCTTCTCGCCCATCTGACGAGAGGCATACTACGGGATGGGCATGCTACGACACAGACCACTCGAGTCTAAACATAATGTAACAGTTGTTTTATTGCTACGAAATACAAAAAGGCGGTGAAATACTCTTTCTTAATGTTGTCTGTACGTATTTATGTATATACATAGATTATTTATTTATCATGTATTCTATTATGTATTACATATGTACTTGTTATGTATTCTATTTTGTATAGGTACTTACAGAAGATATTTTCCTGAAAACTACCAAATTGAAAACCCATGTGGGATTATTGGAGGATTATTCTCTCCCTCTCTCTCTCTCTCTGTCTCCCTCTTGCTCTCTCTCTCTTTCTCTTTTGCTCTTTCTCTCTCAATTCTTTCATCTATCTGTCTCTCTCTCTCATTCCTCCTCTCTATGTCTATTTCTCTCACCCTAAACCTTTCTTTCAATTCCCTCTAATTCTCCTTTCTCTCTCTTTCTCGCTCTCTCTCTCTCTCCCTCTCTGTCTCTGTCTCTCTCTCTCTCCCTCTCTCTCTCTCGCTCGCTCTCTATCTCTCTCTTTCTCTCTCTATACAACCACATAATTACGGATTAGGGTCAATGGTGAAAGCAAACATTGCAGTTCTGCATCAGAACTTGCAGGAGTGTGGATTGGAAAATACACACAATATACAGGGTGTCCCAGAATTCATGCTTGAACTTCTTGTTTTTTCTCGGAGCCTGTTTGAAATTTATTGCGAAAAAGATCTTGCCTAAATATCCGCATCAAAAACCAAATAATTATCTACATACGTATGTGTGTGTGTGTGTGTGTGTGTGTGTGTTTTTTTTTAATTTCAAACAGCCTCTGATCGAAAAAAAAAACAGTTTAAGGATATAAATACTGGGACACCCTGTATAGAATACATACAGAAACCTATATACAAAATACAAACAAATATAAAATACATATAGGTATCTATGTATACAAAGCAGAACACACACAATCCTAGATGAAGTTCAAGCTTTAAATGAACCAGGCTAGAGAGAGAAAATGAAAGAGAGAGAGAGAAAGAGAGAGAGAGAAAGAAAGAGAGAGAGAGTAAGAGAGAGAGAGAAAGAGAGAGAGAGAGAGAGAGATGAAATGTAGCAGTAATGAAAGAAAGAAAAGAGAATGAAAGCGAGGAGGGAAGAGAGAGAGATAGAAAGAGGGAGAGACGGAGTGTGTGAGAGGGAGAGAAGATTAAGAAGAGAGACGGTAGAAGGAGTAGTAATGGAAGAAAGAGATGGAGAGAGAGAGAAAAAACACGGGAAATGGGAATAGGAATTGAGAGAGAAAAAGAGAAAGGGAGAGAGAGAGAGATGGAGAGAGAGAGAGAAAGAAGTACAGAGAGAGAAAGACAGAGAGAGAGAGAGGGAAAGAGAGAGAAAGAAGGATACAGAGAGAAAGAGAGAGAGAGAGAGAGAAAGAAGGATAAATGATTATAATATTATAAAGGTAGGTTGTAACTTGAGATCTGAGCTACCTTGCTAAAAATGTTAACGAATTAGGTAGGTAGGTATCTCACTGCAAAAAAAGAAGTTAGTAGTAGATATCTCTACTAAACCAAGCTGGGCCCGTCCCTCCGGGAATTTTCTAGCCCGTAGTTTATTCGATCGTGATTAGAGAAAATCAGTACCTATGTACCTACCTAATTTGTTTCATATTCGGTTTATTATCATTCTTGATTTGATTTTTTGATTTTAATTTCATGTAATGATTTAAAATCAAGACTAGAGCCCGTTCTCCCTTTATTCCCAATATAATGTTTAAGTCACCCATCCATTTATTGGCCTTCCTCGGCGTAGCTTAACATAGGTAACGCTAAAACCGGTCTTAAATGATCGACTGAAGTGTTATCTAAAACTTTCTCGCTTTGAGTTCATAGGTCGTCGCGAAAAATTTCGCTCATTTGTGTAAGAAAATGTGAAAAAAATCCCCCAAAAACCAGTTTTTTTTTTTT
>NW_007378615.1:70498-80589 GCF_000475195.1 Diaphorina citri | reverse complement strand
GTCTCAAGATTTGTTTGATATCTTGAGACCTTTTTTTAAGATGGAAAACACTAATCTTGAAAGAAAAAAAAAAATGCAAGTACCTACTCTGTACAGGTAATAGAAAGTAAATACATGGAAATTAACAACCGTCACAGTTTCAAGCAACAAACAAGGTACACATGCATAAATTCTTCAGCTTATCAGCAAATTCTGCCATTCTATTATTATTGTTATTGGTATTTAATAAATTCCAAAATGAAAAGAGATAAATTTGAAGGTCAAATTTAAAAATAACATTGAGATTTTTTTTTCATTGAAGCGTGCACTCATCGGAAAAATGCAAGGAAAAAAAAAATGGTCACACGAATTTCTCTAGTGCTGTTTTTTCTATGGAAAACCGTGGGTATTAAATATTTGTTCTAGTTTTTTTATTTATTTTTTTTTATTTTTATTTTATTATTTTTTTTTATTTTACGCGTATATTATTATAATTTATTTATTTATTTTTCGCATATCTAGAATTCAAGTTTATCAGTACGCTGATAACCCTTTGGATTGTGCAAAAAAATCGATGAACTTTGCATTTTATTGCATCTTAGGCCAGCCACTCACTATCAGGTAGACCTGATCAGGTTTCAAGTATTCTGCCTGATAGTGTGTGACCTATCAGGTCTACCTGATAGTGAATGGCTGGCCTTATAGGTAAGTGGCACCTGCATAATATTTGTACAGAATAGATCAGTTGCGCTTACTTGGGTGATGTTTCAAAGTCATAGAGCAGGAAAAATGAGGACCAACGGAATTTTTCTTTTTCTTACGACTTTTTCCGAGATAAAAAAAAAAATGCCGGTAAATCGTGAACTTTGACATCACATCAATTGTCCCGAGCAAAGCTTCCTCGCTGGCAACGCATTAATGTGTTTGTGCGCAAACGTTTCTGCGCAGTTCTTTCTGCTCCTCCGCTAGGGCGCTTGCATAGTGGCGCTACCTAACGGATGAAAAAAGCAACTGCGTAAAGTCTGACGTCACACATATTTGAACTCTTTCATTAGAACGGTAAATAAAAATTGAATTTTCGACCTTTTACAGTTATTTTTTCGGAGTTTTGACCTCAGTATTGGATTTTTCCCAACTGCTACAGTATTGCTATAGCTTTCCCATAGTACGCAGTACGTACCTTACTAAAATATAAACTAGAATTAAAATAAATTACGGTTTAGAATGGCCATTGGCCATACATCAATATGTGACCTGAGAGAAAGAAAGAGAAAGAGAGGGAAAGAGAGAGAGAGAGAGAGAGAGAGAGAGATAGAGGGAAAGAGAGAGAGAGAGAGGGAAAGAGAATATAAGGTCGGTAATGTTAAAGGTGTGTAAATTCCTCTGGAGAGATCATTAGTTTCTCTCTCCCTCCCTCTCCCTTCTCTCTCTCTCCCTCCCTCTCCCTTCTCTCTCTCTCCCTTCTCTCTCTCTCTCTCTTTCACACCTACAAGGTAGTCTCTCACCTTTTCTCTTTCTCTCCTTCTTTCTCTCTCTCTCTTCTCCTACATTCTCTTTCTACCTCTCTTTCTTTCTCTCTCCCCTATACTAGGGTCATCTATCTTAATCATGATCAGGATGAAAAGTATCCAAACTCCCCCAGGTACCCAAAATATCCAACACTATATTCTTAAGTATATAGATAAGTAAATAAATAATTATATAGATGTATAAATGGGTAATAATATGTATATAGATAGAATAGAATAGAATAGAATAGAATAGAATATACCTTGTTTATCCTGCTCGAATGAGACTAAAAAGTCCCTTTACCCCATAGATAGGTTATAATAATAATTATGTTTGTATTGTATACAGTTGAACCTGGATATAAGAGAATCCAGGGGACCGACCTTTTTTTCTCTTATATCCAGGTAGCCTCTCATCTTGGGAATATGGGGTATCTCATCTAAACTAGAATAAAACAATACTCTTTCTCTCTCCCCCTTATTTTCTATTTCTCTCTCGCTCTCTCTCTCTCACTCTCTCTTTCTTGGTTATCTCCTCCACCTCCTTCTTGGCCTCTATTTCTTTGTCTCATACTCTCTCTTTTTCTTCACCTATTACTCTCTCTCTCTCTCTCTCTCTCTCTCTCTCTCTAGCCCTCTACTATCTATCTTTATATCTCTACTTTTCCCTCTTCCCTCTTCCCCTTCACCTGCTTCTTCTTCTTCTTCTTCTTCTTCTCCTCCTCCTTCTTCTTATTCTTCTTCTTCTTCTCTCTCTTCATCATGTTACACTATTTCCATCTTTCGTTTTCTCTTTCCAATTTTCAATTTATCCTCTCTCCCCCCCTCTCTCTCTCTCCCATTCTCTATTTATCTCTCTCTCTTTCTGTTTCTCTTTCCTTCTTCTTCTTCCTTGTCTATCTTTCTTTGTCTGGTGAGTCTATTTCCATGTATTGTTTTCTTATTCCAATCAGGCTCTCTTACTCTCTCTCTCTCTCTCCCTGTCTTTCTCTTTCTTTCTCTCTCTTCTCTAGTGGTAGGAATTAATCTTCGTTAAGAGCGTATACATCTTCTTCTTCTTCTCCTTCTTTTTCATCTTCTTTTTCTTCTTCTTCTTCTCTTTTTCTCCTTCTCCTCCTTCTTCTTCTCCTCCTCCTTCTTCCTCTTCTTCTTCTCCTTCTTCTTCTTCTTCCTCAATCTTTGTGCCTTCTTAGTAATCTCAAGTTTCCCCCTCTCTTTCTCTCTCCCCTCCTCTTTCTCTCTCTCTCTTTATCTCTTATTCGCAAAATTTAGGATTGTTTCTCTAGCTGCCTCTCGTAGGCGTAGGTCTATCTCTCTCTCTCTTTCTCCCTCTCCCTCTCTCTCTCTCTCTCTCTTTCTCCCTTTCTCTCTCTGTTACTTTTCTCTCTCTTCCTTTCTCTCTCTGTTAATTTTCTCTCTCTCTCTCTCTCTGTCTCTCTCTCTTTCTCTCTCTGTTAATTCTCTCTCTCTCTCTCGTATTTTAATTATCTCCTGCTCTAGTCGGCCTGTATTGCTTCAAGTCTACCTTCAAGAATGTATGTACCTATGTAGGTATAGTGTATACTTATTTAACTATGTACACATAAACCTACCTTACCCACTTTACCTTCATAGGGTAGGTGTACCATTTATTGGCCCCTCCGTACAAGTGTACAAGTCCCACCTGAACAAGTCTGTCCTACTGCATAAACATTTTCAAGATCAAAGGAAAGTTTTAAAAGAGCTTTATCTTTTGATAATCTTGGATCTTGAAATTAATTTTTTTTTTAAGAGGTTTTGACAGAGGGAACTGTAACTGCTATGGTCTTATTGTCCCGAAATCGAAGAGAGAAGGAAGACTGGATAGGAGAAAGCCAGCCGTTCCGAGAACGAACATTATCCCATCAGGATAAAATCCGCCCCGGGCGGGAATCGAACCCGCGGCCTAGCGCTTACAAGGCAGACGCACTACCAACTAAGCTAACTAGGCTGACTGGGGGACCTTAAACAGCCTGAAATTTCCCTTGCTACAGAAATGGTTTCAGGCCCCCTTGATGAACCTTAAGGTACAATACGTACAGACTTTTGGGGGTGGTTCGAGTCCAAGTCTGGGCATAAAATTTAGCTCACTGAGGTTCTAAACTCTAAAGTCTAAACACAACTAGGACTTTTTTCTTCATGTGCCAATAACTGGTACACATACCCTATCTTACCCACTTTACCTATCTTGGACCTGTTCATTGTATGCTCAAAAGCCTGTAGTCCTGAACCTACATGCTCTATAGAATCTATGCTCTATTCTCTATCTTAAACAATTTCTCCGGCCAAATGGAGGCTTTTGTGGTTGCCTAATACACACCAGCAACAAAATTTGTTTCGCAACAGTGTTGTGAAACAAATTTTTCGCATGTTGAGTGAATCTAGTACACACCAGCAACATTGTCATCAGAAACACCCGTTTCTCAACAATCCAGGCCAGCCTAGTTAGTTTAGTTGGCCGCGGTTCGATTCCCGCCTGGGGCGGATTTTATCCAGATGGGATAATGTTCGGTCTCGGAACGGCTGGCTTTCTCCTATCCTGTCTTCCTTCTCTCTTCGATTTCGGGACGATAAGACCATAGCACAGTGTAAAAACGGCTGAAAGTACATACCTAGCAACTTAATAAATTGTCCTCACGAGGCCGTATTCCAAGTAGAGAGCCGAAAAAACTTCGACACTGCCTTGAATCGAACCCGCAACCCATGGTGTACAAACCTAGTCTGATATCCACTCGGGCAAAAGACTTTATGAGAGATAAATTATGTACAACACTTTCGATAAAATGAGAGTCTCGAACCACCAACCCCCACATCTCAAGTCCACCTGCGCTAACCACGACACAGTGTTGGACAAGACTTTATGAACACCCTGTATGTGTATTATTTTTCCTTCATTACCAGATGTTCTGTAGAGATTAATTAGCTCTCGATAAAATTGACTTTGTAAAATTCATTAGGGGAACGGCGCTAGCTCCTAGATTATGGAAAGAGGAGGAGAAGAAGAAGAAGAAGAAGGAGGAGGAGGAGGAGGAGGAGGAGAAGAAGAAGAAAAGAAGAAAGAGAAGATCAAGGAGGAGGAAGTAGGTGGAAAAGAAGAGAGGGAGAAGAAGAAGAAAAGAAGAAAGAGAAGATCAAGGAGGAGGAAGTAGGTGGAAAAGAAGAGAGGACGGAGGGAGGGGACAAAATTAAGCAGGTTTGGAAGGAGAGGGAGGAGATAAGTGAAGAGTGTTCTGATTATTGAAGGGGGAGGAATAGACGGAGAGAGGAAAAGAAAGATAAGAAGAGGAGGAGGAGAAGAAGAAGAAGGAAGAGAAAGAGGAGAAGAGACTAAATAAGTTAGTAAAGGGTGTTAGATTAGGTATTGAAGGAGGAGGCAAGGAAAGAAAGAAGAGAAAGAGGAGAAGAAAAAAGTTGGAAGGAAAAGGAGGAGAGAGGAGAGAGAGAGAGAGAGAGTATAGTTCAAGAAAGATATTGATAGAGAGAGAAGTACGGAGGGTGGGAGAGAAGTAGAGAGAGGTAAAGGGAAGATAAGAGAGAATGCTAGTTCCTAGATTATTGAGTGAGAAGGAGGAGGAGAAGGAAAAGAAGGAGAAGAAGGAGGAGGAGAAAAAAAGAAGAAGAAGAAGTAGAAGAAGAAGAGGAAGAGGAGGAGAAGAAGAAGTAGAAGAAGAGGAGAAGAAGAAGAAGAAGAAGAAGAAGAAGAAGAAAACGAAGAAGAAGAAGAAGAAGAAGAAGAAGAAGAAGAAGAAGAAGAAGAAGAGGAAAAAGGATGATGAAGGGGTGAGTGGATATTTTTCAAAAGTTTTTCTCTCAAGCTTTTGAAAAAGTTTTGTAGGTATCGAAGCTGAATGATGTTTGAAATTGATTAATTTAATAATTTATAATGTAGGATTGTAGGTACTAGGGCTTGGATGCTTGATATACCAAACTACTTAGGTAATACCTACTCTTTTTTATAAACCTTTTTATCTCTACTTCTACCTAATAATTAATAATAAATTAATTAATTTATGGACTTTAGCATACTTGTACTCTTACATACTCGACTTTAGGGTTTGAGGCCACTTTTAACAATTTAGGGACTTAACCACACAAGATTGATGTTTGGTGGTACGCCAAAAGAACCTTGAGGTGTAATATGGTACCCAGTACTCTAAAGTTTGGGAACCCCTGACCTGGGAAACTCTTACTCGAAAACCCTTGATAGAAAACCATAAGTATAAACAACTATAGAACTATACAAACAAGGTGAACCATTTAACTATAGCTGAACAAACACAAACAACTAGTAACTAGGTATACAGGGTGGTCTCTAAGTTTGGACACCCTTGAATAACTTGCTTTTTATTCAGGCAAGAGCTCAATGATGTTGATGATGGGGGTTTATCGTCAGTGTATAAATGCTAAGGTTTTTAGATTCATAGAAGGGTGATAAATTGACGGACTTTCCCTGTCTGGAAAAATTGAAGAGGACATAAACAGGTACTTTTCCAGCAGGAGAAATTTATTGGTTCCTAGTAGACAACGGAAGAAAAACCATAGTTTTCAAAGTAATAAATATAACAAAAAAATGCTCTCAAGTCTCTGGTTGTGTTAAGGGGAGATTGTATTTTTCAGGCTAATTTTTATTTATCTCTTGTTTGATTTCAGGTAAGTTTCGCGGAACCTGGAACATTTCGGATACCTATCTTGGTAAATATCTGTCTGAACTGAAGTCTGAAATATACTCCAGGCAGAAATATACATCCAATCTATGAAAAACAGAGAATCCTAAATAACGCCCCTGTTGAAAATCGGACCCGACCAAATAGGTTTTTCTGGTAGCCCTTTGGGTCCTGCATCAACCCTCAAGCGTTGTACAGTCGTTCGAGGGACACCCTGTATAGCGTAGCCTCTCATCTTGGGAATATGGGGTATCTCATCTAAACTAGAATAAAACAATACTCTTTCTCTCTCCCCCTTATTTTCTATTTCTCTCTCGCTCTCTCTCTCTCACTCTCTCTTTCTTGGTTATCTCCTCCACCTCCTTCTTGGCCTCTATTTCTTTGTCTCATACTCTCTCTTTTTCTTCACCTATTACTCTCTCTCTCTCTCTCTCTCTCTCTCTCTCTCTAGCCCTCTACTATCTATCTTTATATCTCTACTTTTCCCTCTTCCCTCTTCCCCTTCACCTGCTTCTTCTTCTTCTTCTTCTTCTTCTCCTCCTCCTTCTTCTTATTCTTCTTCTTCTTCTCTCTCTTCATCATGTTACACTATTTCCATCTTTCGTTTTCTCTTTCCAATTTTCAATTTATCCTCTCTCCCCCCCTCTCTCTCTCTCCCATTCTCTATTTATCTCTCTCTCTTTCTGTTTCTCTTTCCTTCTTCTTCTTCCTTGTCTATCTTTCTTTGTCTGGTGAGTCTATTTCCATGTATTGTTTTCTTATTCCAATCAGGCTCTCTTACTCTCTCTCTCTCTCTCCCTGTCTTTCTCTTTCTTTCTCTCTCTTCTCTAGTGGTAGGAATTAATCTTCGTTAAGAGCGTATACATCTTCTTCTTCTTCTCCTTCTTTTTCATCTTCTTTTTCTTCTTCTTCTTCTCTTTTTCTCCTTCTCCTCCTTCTTCTTCTCCTCCTCCTTCTTCCTCTTCTTCTTCTCCTTCTTCTTCTTCTTCCTCAATCTTTGTGCCTTCTTAGTAATCTCAAGTTTCCCCCTCTCTTTCTCTCTCCCCTCCTCTTTCTCTCTCTCTCTTTATCTCTTATTCGCAAAATTTAGGATTGTTTCTCTAGCTGCCTCTCGTAGGCGTAGGTCTATCTCTCTCTCTCTTTCTCCCTCTCCCTCTCTCTCTCTCTCTCTCTTTCTCCCTTTCTCTTTATTATTATTATTATTTTGATCAGGCATTATTATTTGGGCTATAAATAAGACCTCTACAAAGTTTTATGTCCTCCTAGGACTACTGAACAAAAATCGATCTGGAGACAAAACCAGACAAGTTAGCCAAGTGAATTTTACTGACGTCTTAGGTAATTAGATTACAAAAGAAATGTTCGAAAAACACTGAAAACGGAATCTTTTCGATAGGTCTAGGATGACATATGCCACTTATAAAAAAAATGATTATGTGGGACGTATATTGTCCCATTAGGGATGAAAGGGTTAAACTTGAACAAAAATCGATCTGGAGACAAAACCAGACAAGCTAGCCAAGTGAATTTTATTGACGTCTTAGATCTCAAAAGAAACATTTGAAAAACACCGAAAACGGAATCTTTTCGATAGGTCTGGGGGATGACAAATATCCCACTTTGAAAGAATCATGATTCTGTGGGACATATATTGTCCCATTAGGGATGAAAGGGTTAAACTTAAAACTAACTTGGGTAAGTAGGTAATTCCTCTGCGAAAGTTAATCCAAAAGTTGAACAACTTCGGCGTTTAGTTTTATGGAACTTTTCAATTCTGAAGACAATATTCATTTCCCGTCGTTTACCTTTACGAAGAACTTCTCACTTTTATGACAATACGAATTTTCCTTGGTTTAGCGTTTACTTTTGAGTGAGGGTTTAAGCAGAAGCTGCAGAAGTTCTCACTTTTATGAGAATGCACATTTCCGCTGATTTACTGTGTTCCTTTTTCTGTATGGCGTTTAAGAAGAAGTTCTCACTTTTATGACAATTCGGATTTCCAATTTTCCTTGGTTTAGCGTTTACTTTTTCAGTGAGGGTTTATGGAGAAGTTCTCACTTTTATTCTTCTATTACCTCTACGAAGAACTTCTCACTTTTATGACAATACGAATTTTCCTTGGTTTAGCGTTTACTTTTGAGTGAGGGTTTAAGCAGAAGTTCTCACTTTTATGAGTATGCACATTTCCGCTGATTTACCGTATTTATTTTTCTGTATGGGGTTTAAGAAGAAGTTCTCACTTTTATGACAATTCGGATTTCCAATTTTCCTTGGTTTAGCGTTTACTTTTTCAATGAGGGTTTATGGAGAAGTTCTCACTTTTATGAGAATTTGAGAATGCACATTTCCCATCATGTATTTGATTTTCAGCGAGGGTAAACTTCTCCTTCTCACGTTTATGAAAGTACACATTAAGGAAAAAAATGGCGACAGGGTGCCACAAGTTTAGGGTGGATGAACTCTATTACCATTGGGTTACTTCACCTGATTTAGGCTGTTGGAAAGATGGAATGCTATATCATAGTGTCCATCTTCCCGATGAAGAGCGTGCCGGAACCCAGTCACCCGATTGGGCTGCCGGCACCCTAATTTTTTTTTTCTCTCTCAGTGCGCTTTTATGAGCATGCACGTTTCCTGTTATTCCCTAATAATCATCCTTATTTTGATGTTCTGTATTTTGCACCTAATACCTAGGTAAGTAACTACCTTCCCACGTAGGTACATTCTCTTTCTTAATTTGAAGTTTTTCCTTATTATTTTTTTTTTGATCAGGCATTATTATTTGGGCTATAAATAAGGTCTCCACAAAGTTACATGTCCTATTAGGTCTCCTAGGACTACTGAACAAAAATCGATCTGGAGATAAAAACAGAGGGGTTAGGTGGATTTTATTGACGTCTTAGATTACAAAAGGAACGTTTGAAAAACACTGAAAACGGAATCTTTTCGATAGGTCTGGGGGATGACATATCCCACTTTGAAAGAATCATGATTCTGTGGGACGTACATTGTCCCATTAGGGATGAAAGGGGTTAAACTTAAAACTAACTTGGGTAAGTAGGTAATTCCTCTGCGAAAGTTAATCCAAAAGTTGAACAACTTCGGCGTTTAGTTTTATGGAACTTTTCAATTCTGAAGACAATATTCATTTCCCGTCGTTTACCTTTACGAAGAACTTCTCACTTTTATGACAGTACGAATTTTCCTTGGTTTAGCGTTTACTTTTGAGTGAGGGTTTAATTACCTTTACGAAGAACTTCTCACTTTTATGACAATACGAATTTTCCTTGGTTTAGCGTTTACTTTTGAGTGAGGGTTTAAGCAGAAGCTGCAGAAGTTCTCACTTTTATGAGAATGCACATTTCCGCTGATTTACTGTGTTCCTTTTTCTGTATGGCGTTTAAGAAGAAGTTCTCACTTTTATGACAATTCGGATTTCCAATTTTCCTTGGTTTAGCGTTTACTTTTTCAGTGAGGATCTATGGAGAAGGGAGAAGTTCTCACTTTTATTCTTCTACTACTACTTCTTCTTCTTCTTCTTCTTCTTCTTCTGAGTTATTTCTGCCTCTTATAAATTGCTGTTTCCTTCTGTCTTCCTCTCATCCTCTTTCAGTCATTTTTTATTCTTTCTTCTTTCCTGTCTTCTTAATACTTTATCTCTCTCTCTCTCTCTCTCGGTTACTTTTCCTGTGTCTTCTTGTGCTTTATCTATCTCTCTCTTTCGTTAAACTCCAGAAAGGATTAGAAAGAAGGGATAGGTAACCAGAGAATGAGAGAGAGAGAGAGAGAGAGATAGAGGAAGAGAAGGTGGGAGAGAAAGAGAGAAGGAGATAAGTAATAGAAAAGCTTTTAAATACCTCCGGAAAAGTTTTGCTCTTTCTTTTTAGTCAGTTTCCTCTCTCTCTCTCTCTCTCTCTCTCTC
>NW_007378615.1:66120-69881 GCF_000475195.1 Diaphorina citri | reverse complement strand
GTTTTTTTTTTTTTTTTTTTTTTTGTTAATTTTGTATATTATTCTAACCCATCAAATACACCTAAACCTTTTAAGACTGCTGGGGTAAAGGGACTTTTCAGTCTCATTCTGGCAGGATAAACAAGGTATACTTAATTCTATTCTACTATCCCTCTAAAAATTCCCTCAAATTTGATAACTCTCTCTCTCTCTCGTATCTCATTCTAGTCGTTCCATTAATTATAGGAATCATATTAGTGGGAGAGAGATGACACTAGAAGTGAGAGGGAGAGAGGGAAAGAGAGAGAGAGAGAGAGAGAGAGAGGTGAAATATAGAAAGAGCCCAAGAGGGGAGGGAGGAATGTGTTATAGGTTATACAATACCTATATTATGTATAAGATATTATATGGGAACAGAGATTCGCGGGGGAAAGAGAGAGGGAGAGGAAGAGAGAGAGAGAGGTTATGAAAACCTCTTTTGTTTTCGAGTTTCCCCTGTTTTTTGACACACATTATGGTTTTGAAGAAGAGGAAGAGGAAGAAGAAGGAGAAAAAGAGGTAGAGAAGGGAAGAGAAAGAGGAGAGAGAAAATATTTAGCATTAATTATAGGAATCATATTAGTGGGAGAGAGATGACACTAGAAGTGAGAGGGAGAGAGGGAAAGAGAGAGAGAGAGAGAGAGAGATAAATAGATATTACACACACCAATATGCCTTTCCTGTATATACCTATGTACTTCAATGTAACGTGTACGTATATTCTACGTATATACCTACATATGTGTTTGCGACATGAAAGCACCTTTAGAAGACCGAGGTGGGAGAGGAAAAGGGGAATATTAGGAATAGGAAAGGAGAAACAAGGAGAAGAGGAGGAAGAAGAAGAAGAAGGAGAAGAGAAAGAGGAGAAGGGAAAATTGAAAGCACTATGCATAATTAAACCACTTTTAATTAAGTGAAGTGTAGATGAACTAATTCGTTAAACCGGGGCGGCATGTTAAACCCTCTTCACAATGCTTCTGGATATGATGATTTTTGATGAATTTGAAAGAATTTCACGATTTTGAATCGAAGGAAACTAGGATAGGAGAAAGCCAGGCGTTCCGAGAACGAATTTTATCGAAGGCAAAATATTCAGAAGGGACAGATGGAGGAAAGAGAAGAAGAGATGGAGAGAGAAAGAGGGAGAGGAGGAAAGAGAGGAGATGAGAGAAGGTTTTGATGGGAAAATATCATTAAGACTGAGGGTGATAGGAGAAGGAAGAGGAAGAAGAAGAAGGAGAAGAGGAGGTAGACTGGGTGGAGAACGAACGAACATTTAGGGACAGGGAGAAAATCCGCTCCGGGCGGGAATCGAACTCGCGACCTAGCGCTTACAAGCCTACCTTCCAATCTATCTAGTCTGGCGTGGAGGAAATATTTAGAAGACCGAGGTGGGAGAGGAAAAGGGGAATATTAGGAATAGGAAAGGAGAAACAAGGAGAAGAGGAGGAAGAAGAAGAGGAAGGAGAAGAGAAAGAGGAGAAGGCAAAATATTCAGAAGGGACAGATGGAGGAAAGAGAAGAAGAGATGGAGAGAAAAAGTGGCAGAAGAGGAGAAGAGAGAAGGGTTTGATGGGAAAATATTATTAAGGAGAAGGAGTAAGAAGAAGAAGAAGAAGAAGAGGAGGAGGAGGAGGCGGAAAGGGTGGAGAAGAGAAGAGAAAGAGGAGAAGGGGAAATATTTGGAACAATTGGTCCTGGAGCTAGCGGTAAAATATTTCAACGAAACTGCCCCCTCCCCCATTTCCATCTAATAATAAAACCCCAATCCCCAAAATTTCCAATCCCTATCCAAAAATTTTCAACCCCCATCCCCAAAATTTCGTCCCTCATCCAAAAATTTTCAACCTCCATCCCCAAAATTTCAACCCCCATTCCAAAATTGTTGGCAATTATTCCCGTTTTTGGTCTCATTTTGTGACTTGCCTCGGTGGTATAGCTGGTGTAGCAGTTAGAACGCTCGGAGCTCGTTTGGTAAGCAGGAGTGCGCGGGTGCAATCCCAACGGAGACATTTTTATCCTCATTTATTTGACAATTTAACCATGTGACGATTCGTAGATTGTTATAAGCTTCATCCATCCCTTGGTGAGCAATCGCCCCTACATCTAAGCCTCAGAGTGGGACGGTGGAACTCACTACCAGGGCACATTAGGACATCTGTACATCCTTCTGTATTCAGGAGACTGTTGCTGGAGCATTTTGAAAATCAACGAAGCAAAAGATACATACTTTGTAGGTTCACTCTTTTTCTTTTTCTTTTTCTTCTTCTTCCTCTTCTTCTTCCTCTTCTTCTTCTTCCTCTTCTTCTTCTTCTTCCTCCTCTTCTTCTTCCTCTTCTTCTTCCATTTTCTCCCCATAACAAATGAAAAAGAAAATTGAATAAAGAAAGAAAAATAAAAAAAAAATATTGAAAAATTCTAACTCAGGGGCGGGATTAATGCCTAAGGCATTCTCTTCCATCCAACCCCTTCCATTCTCTTACGAGTATATCCTTTATATACTCGTAAGAGAATTTTTTTTGGCCCTTCATTTTCGAGCTAAAAACCTCGATAGAAGAGAAAATCACCATGCGCTATATACGGCCTTGCTGGCTTCCCTCAATAAAATTCTTGGTACGGCCCTGTCTGTACGCAAATTCCAAAATATACTTATAGCATATAGGTAGGGAGGTACATTACACACACCAATATGCCTTTCCTGTATATACCTATGTACTTCAATGTAACGTGTACGTATATTCTACGTATATACCTACATATGTATATGCGACCTGAAAGCACTATGCATAATTAAACCACTTTTAATTAAGTGAAGTGTAGATGAACTAATTCGTTAAACCGGGGCGGCATGTTAAACCCTTTTCACAATGTTTGTGGATATGATGATTCTAAATGAATTTGAAAGAATTTCACGATTTTGAATCGAAGGAAACTAGGATAGGAGAAAGCCAGGCGTTCCGAGAACGAACTTTATCTGTTAGGGACAGGGAGAAAATCCGCTCCGGGCGGGAATCGAACTCGCGACCTAGCGCTTACAAGCCTACCTTCCAATCTAGTCTGGCGTGGAGGAAATTTCAATTGTAAAATCAAATAATAATGCCCTGAAAAAAAAAAACATACTCGATATTGAGAGGAGCACGTTTTTATGTTAAATTAAAATAAATACATTATCATTATTAAAAAAAATAATAATAAATAAAATAATAAATTCAATTAATACTGCTTGACTTAGATTCGAACTACCAACCTTTAGATCTACCACGCTAAACCACAAAAGTTGGTTCTCTCTCTTTCTCCCTTTCTATTTCCCTTTCTCTCTCTCTCTTCCCTCTTTCTCTCTGTTCCTATCTTTATCTCACTCTCTTATTATCTCCCTCACTTAAGTCAGTCTGCCAATTTCACTCAATTAAATTTTGAAATCTCTCTTCCTGTCTCTCTCTCTCTCTCTCTCTCTCTCTCGCTCTACAAAGTTACATGGCATCATAATTTACAGAAAAAAAGAGAAGAGAGAGAGAAAAGAGAGGAAAAATCAAAGATCAAAAGAAATTATTCACTCTTTCTCTCTCCCTCTTCTCCTCCTCCTTCTCTCTTCCTCATATGAATTCTCTCTCATTAAAAGGGTTTTTGTGTATAAGTGAGAGAGGAGAAGGAGGAGGAGAGAGCTAGATAGAGAGAGACAGCTTGATATAATAGAGAGAGAGAAAGAGAACAAGTTCTAAATAACAGGGAAGAAGGATAAC
>NW_007378615.1:33368-66055 GCF_000475195.1 Diaphorina citri | reverse complement strand
AGAGAGAGAGAGAGAGAGAGAGAGAGAGAGAGAGAGAGAGAGAGAGAGAGAGAGAGAGAGAGAGAGAGAAAGAGACAGCTTGATAATGGTAAAGATAATGAGGATAAGTTAAAAGAGAATAGGCGTTGAAACTGACTCCTTACAAAATAATAATAATAATAATCCTTAAAAAAAATGATAGGAAATATGGATACATCAGTGTCCTATAAAAAAGGGAATTGCGATATATGTATTTGGAAAAATCCTACAATGCTGCAGTGAGCACCAAAGTTGTGATATAGTAACACAAAGAAAAGACATTTAATTTTTTTCTGGCCCTTCATTTTCGAGCTAAAAACCTCGATAGAAGAGAAAATCACCATGCGCTATATACGGCCTTGCTGGCTTCCCGCAATAAAATTCTTGGTTCGGCCCTGTCTGTACGCAAATTCCAAAATTTACTTATAGCATATAGGTAGGGAGGTACATTACACACACCAATATGCCTTTCCTGTATATACCTATGTACTTCAATGTAACGTGTACGTATATTCTACGTATAGTATACCTACAAATGTATATGCGACCTGAAAGCACTATGCATAATTAAACCACTTTTAATTAAGTGAAGTGTAGATGAACTAATTCGTTAAACCGGGGCGGCATGTTAAACCCTTTTCACAATGTTTGTGGATATGATGATTCTAAATGAATTTGAAAGAATTTCACGATTTTGAATCGAAGGAAACTAGGATAGGAGAAAGCCAGGCGTTCCGAGAACGAACTTTATCTGTTAGGGACAGGGAGAAAATCCGCTCCGGGCGGGAATCGAACTCGCGACCTAGCGCTTACAAGCCTACCTTCCAATCTAGTCTGGCGTGGAGGAAATTTCAATTGTAAAATCAAATAATAATGCCCTGAAAAAAAAAAACATACTCGATATTGAGAGGAGCACGTTTTTATGTTAAATTAAAATAAATACATTATCATTATTAAAAAAAATAATAATAAATAAAATAATAAATTCAATTAATACTGCTTGACTTAGATTCGAACTACCAACCTTTAGATCTACCACGCTAAACCACAAAAGTTGGTTCTCTCTCTTTCTCCCTTTCTATTTCCCTTTCTCTCTCTCTCTTCCCTCTTTCTCTCTGTTCCTATCTTTATCTCACTCTCTTATTATCTCCCTCACTTAAGTCAGTCTGCCAATTTCACTCAATTAAATTTTGAAATCTCTCTTCCTGTCTCTCTCTCTCTCTCTCTCTCTCTCTATATTGTATATAAATATCTGTTTCTAAATCCAAGATACCTCTAGATATTTTGCTATCTTTGCTCACAAACTACACGTTTACCCCCTTGAGGTTTATAAAGTTCACATTTGTAGGTATTTGTGGAATGTGGAGCCCAAAGTAGGCTTAACACTTTCGCTCCCTCAGAGACTTAGTTGACATACAAATTTCGTCTGTATGCAACGGGCAACAATAAGTAGAATTTCGCGTTATATTCTTAGTGTTACTTCTCGTTTTTTTCTTATTTCCATTTTTTTTTTTTTTTTATTTCTACATTTTGGAAAACTTAAAAAGTTCTCTAATTTTATTTATTAAGACTTTTGAAGCGCAAGGGTATTATTATTCGGGTAAACTACCTCAATACTTGCCAGTAGCTCCTATACCCTAATAATTCCTTAACCTATTTATAAAACCCTGAATAACCCTGGAGTAAAATTATGACACATACCGGGTGTTTTTGAAATTTTAACTACATCAAATTTAGACGTTTTAAATAGAGTTGGAAGGTTATAGGCTATTTTCCGGTTCGTTTTTGTTAAGCTACGCCGAGCAAGACCACTAAATGGATGAGTGACATAAGAAATACACAGGAAGAAGAGACTGCGGGAGAGAAATGTTCCGCTCTCGACCAACATTTTGAGTTTCGTTTATGTTTTTAGTTTGAGAACTATGCAGCTAATAGGGAGCGCGCAGCGCGACCGTATTTTTTTATTTTTTTCTACAAGTTCGGCCATGCCTCGGGATGAACTAGCGGAAATCCGGAGCGAAGCGACGGGTTTCCGCTAGTAATAAAATGAAAATGAAACGTCAATGTTTAAAATGTGCCATCACATTATTCTTCTCTTTCTCTATTTCTCTCTTTCCCTTTCTCACTTTCCATTTTCATATGTCTCTTTCATTTGTTTTTCTCTTTCCTCTTTATTCCTATTTCATTTTCTCTCTTCATATTATATTCCCTCTCCGTTCTCTTTTTTTTCTCTCTCTCTATCGCCATCAGCAGTCATCTACTATCTCTCTCTCTCTCTCCCTCTCTCTTTCTCTCCCTCTCTCTCTCTCTCTCTCTCTCTAACACAGAGTTTAATAGCAATAAATAATTCAATGTTTCAACTTTCAAACTGCTGTCCATTTTGAAATGACGTTTTTCTTTGAATTTAAGAATCGCGATTCACGATTCTTTTGAAATATTCGACTCTTTGAATCGACTCAGAGAATATTTACCCATCCCTATTCTACTACTTCTTCTTCTTCTACTAGGTAGGTACCTCTTCTTCTTCTTCTGATTTATTTCTGCCTCTTATAAATTGCTGTTTCCTTCTGTCTTCCTCTCTCACATCCTCTTTCAGTAATTTTTTATTCTTTCTCCTTTCCTGTCTTCTTAATACTTTATCTCTCTCTCTCTCTCTATTGCTCATTCTCTTTTCCTGTGTCTTCTTGTGCTTTATCTCTCTATCTCTCTCTTTCGTTAAAGTCCAGAAAGGATTAGAAAGAAGGGATAGGTAACCAGAGAATGAGAGAGAGAGAGAGATAGAGGAAGAGAAGGTGGGAGAGAGAGAGAGAGAGAAGGAGATAAGTAATTGAAAAGCTTTTAAATACCTCCGGAAAAGTTTTGCTCTTTCTTTTTAGTCAGTTTCCTCTCTCTCTCTCTCTCTCTCTCTCTCTCTCTCTCTCCAAACTATTGCTGACTTTAACTTATTTGTTTTCATTTGAATTCTCCACTCTCTCACTTCCCCTTTCTCCGCCCCCTTCTTCTTCGTCTCCTCCTTCTTCTTCTTCTCCTCCTCCTCCTTCTTCTTCGTCTTCTTCATCTTCCTTCTTCCATCTTCTGATTTCTTTTACTGTTTCTTCAAATACTTCTCTTCTTTCTTCGCCAGGTGAAAGTTTTCAAAGCGGAAAATTGGAATAACACAAACCACAAGCTGAAGAGAGAGAGAGAAAGAGAGAGAGAGAGAAAGAAAGAGAGAGAGAGATAGAGAGAGAGAGAGATAGAGAGAGAGAGGGAGATAGAGAGAGAGAGATAGAGAGGAGAGAGAGAGAGAGGGAGAGGGAGATAGAGAGAGAGAGAGAGAGAGAGAGAGAGAGAGAGAGAGAGAACTTCGTGCTATCCTTTTACTTTCTATTTGGATTGTCGCTATCTATGTATTTGCCAGCCTAGTTAGGTTGGTTGGTAGTGCGTCTGCCTTGTAAGCGCTATTCCTTGAGTTCGATTCCCACCTGGGTGGATCTTATCCTACCTCGGTGGTGTAGTGGTTAAGGCGCTCGCCTGGTAAACAGGAGGGCGGTTTCTTCTTCTTTTTTATGCATCTATTCTATTTTATTGTACTAACAAATCCAATATTAATATTATTGGGTAAATATTTCCATTTTTACGAGGTATATTTTTTTTTTTACCTTGCCCAGATTTATAAAGTTTCAAATGGTCCTCCTTTACTAAATAGCTAGCCACATGTGTACACAATAATATTGTATATAAATATCTGTTTCTAAATCCAAGATACCTCTAGATATTTTGCTATCTTTCCAAACTACACGTTTACCCCCTTGAGGTTTATAAAGTTCACATTTGTAGGAATTTGTGGAATGTGGAGTCCAAAGTAGACTTAACACTTTCGCTCCCTCAGAGACTTAGTTGACGTACATGTACAAATTTCGTGTGTATGCAACGGGCAACAATAAGGTAGAATTTCGCGTTATTTTCATAGTGTAACTTCTCGTTTTTTTATTTCCTTTTTTTTCTTTTTTTTTTATGTATTTCTACATTTTGGAAAACTTAAAAAGTTCTCTAATTTTATTTATTAAGACTAAGTGACTAATCCTTTAAGAGCGCAAGGGTATTATTATTAGGGCCAACTACCTCAATACTTGCTTGTGGCTCCTATACCCTAATAATTCCTTAACCTATTTATAAAACCCTGAATAACCTTTGGAGTAAAATTATGACGCATACCGGGTGTTTTTGAAATTTTAACTAGGTACATCAAATTTAGACGTTTTGAATAGAGTTGTCTAGGACGCGTTTCGTTCTTGTTAGAACTCATCAGCTAGGTGTGAAGATGGCTCTTCTCTGGAAGTTTTTAATTTTAGGAATCAACTAGGTACCCAATGTTTGTTTGTTTGTTTTTTTTTTTTTTTTACCGACATCATCATGGACAACCCTTATCTGTTCACTGCTAAACAAAGGTCTCTTCTTCATTGAACTCTATCAGGTGCTCTAAAAATCAAGTTACTACCACTAAATTTTCTTATCACAATGATTTTTTTTTTTTGGTTTGGATTAAATTTATGTAGGAGCACCCTGTATAAAGATCGGTATCTATCGGTATTTTGCCTATATTGGGATGTGTGTTCCGAATTAAATTGCAACATTTGTTCTCTAAATACTCCCCCGCTATTTCTACACGAATTCTCTACTTGTTTCTGTTTATATCTATTGATTCTATTGGAATAAAATCGTTCCCGGAACGGCTGGCTTTCTCCTATCCTGTCCTCCTTCTCTCTTCGATTTCGGGACGATAAGACCTCAGCAGTTACAGTTCCCTCTGTCAAACCTCTTGAAAAATGGATTTAATAATTGTGTTGAGCATAAATGCTTGTCACAAATGAATAAATTTAAATACATCAGGACAAGGGGAATTAAATAATAAATAGCTCATAGATAAATAAGGGAAGCAAAAAGCTATATTAATAATTTATTAATAATAAATAATACAAGGAGAATTAAATAATAAATAGCTCATAGATAAATAAGGGGAAGCAAAAAGCTATAATAATAATAAATAATTAAACTGCAAATTATATATTTTTATAACAACCTAATTTAACTGAGGTATAACACATCCCCAATAGGGGAAACAATACCTCAGTATAACTCGTTTTTTTTTCACTTTTACATAGTTAACTATGTAATAATGCTAATAATGTAATCTGTGTATATATATGTATAACAAGTATCGTAAATAAAGAGTATTCTTATGTTAAAAAAATGTCGTTCCCCGCTAGATACATTACTCTAAATGTTATGACTTGGACTTGGACTCGAACCACCAACCTCCAGATCCAGAGTCCACCGCGCTAATCACTGCACTACTGAGGTTGGTTATATGATTCAAAGATACGTAAAGATAGAGAAAGATAAATGAAATAAAATCTGGTGTGAACACATTGAATGATGCTTATTTGAGTGTTCTTTTACCCTAACTTTTACAATATCTCTAACCGTTTTGTCGCTATAGCTGAAAGCCGCCATGATGCTTATTTGAGTGTTCTTTTACCCTAACTTTTACAATATCTCTAACCGTTTTGTCGCTATAGCTGAAAACCGCAAAAAACGGTCGAAATCTGTATTGAGTGTTCTTTTACCCTAACTTTTACAATATCTCTAACCGTTTTGTCGCTATAGCTGAAAACCGCCAAAAAACGGTCAACTTTTACAATATCTCTAACCGTTTTGTCGCTATAGTTGAAAACCGCCAAAAAACGGTCGAAATCTGTCCAAAAGCGGCCGAAATACCGCCAAGAGCGCAGCAACCATCTCAACCAAACGTTTTGTGTTGCATCCTTGTCACATTTGTGAACTGCATACCAAATTTCAAGTCTCTACTATATACCGTTCCCGAGATATTGTTAAATTACACCGAAAACCGCCAAAAAGCGGTAAAATGCCGCCAATCGTTGCACCGGTCTTAACCAAAAGTTTTGTGACGCATCCTTGTCACATTTGACAGCTATATACCAAATTTCAAGTCTCTAGCTCTTACCGTTCTCGAGATATTTTGTTTACAGACAGACAGACACACAGACAAACAGAGACAAACACACACACACACCATCCATCGAAAATTTGACCCGATTACATTACTTTCCTTCCTATAGGATAAGGAAAGTAATACCTAAAAGGGAGTCATCTGGGTTGTAAAGTCTATGTTGAATCATAAAACAATAGCAAATACGAACAATAAAATTAGTCCGGGACCTAGGGGGATAAACATGAGAAAATTATGATTTTTTCTAACGCCAGTAACTATCATTAACACCTGAACAGGTCTGAATGTCAGGCCTATCTGATACCTGATGAGCACACTTACCTATGTACATCAGGTGTCAAGTGAAACTGATTGAATTTTCATCAGTTATCATGCCGGTCTCTTTCAGGTTGCCTGATTGCTGCCAACACACTATCAGGTATCAAGTACTCTTGACAGGCGTACCTACCTGTCAGGTCTACCTGATAGTGAGTGGCCGGCCTAAGAGGTTTGATAGAGGGTACCGTAACTGTCAAGTTCAAGATATTATCGTACTGAAGTCGAAGAGAGAAGGAAGACGGGATTGGCGAAAGCCAGCCGTTCCGAGAACGAACATTAACCGTTCAGGATATCATCGGTCAGGAATCAAACCCGCGACCTAGCGCTTACAATTTTCTGGTCAAAATTTCACTTAACCCCCTGCGTACTCAAGACCTCCGAACCGAAGGGGGCTTGAGGGATTTAGAGTCTGCTCTCGGGGGGCCTTGATGGACCCTAGAAGCACCCTCACTGGTATATTTCAACCTCTTCAGTTTCTCTAAAATTCACCTGCAGCAGCTCTATAAAGTCCGCACAGTCAGGTTTATTCCAGAGAAAGCTGTGAGTCCATATATTATTCCATTAAGAGGATACCAAGAGGTGCCATCCAGGCTAGAGGGCTTGGCTCAAGACCTCCGAACCGAAGGGGGCTTGAGGGATTTAGAGTCTGCTCTCGGGGGGCCTTGATGGACCCTAGAAGCACCCTCACTGGTATATTTCAACCTCTTCAGTTTCTCTAAAATTCACCTGCAGCAGCTCTATAAAGTCCGCACAGTCAGGTTTATTCCAGAGAAAGCTGTGAGTCCATATATTATTCCATTAAGAGGATACCAAGAGGTGCCATCCAGGCTAGGGGGCTTGGCTCAAGACCTCCGAACCGAAGGGGGCTTGAGGGATTTAGAGTCTGCTCTCGGGGGGCCTTGATGGACCCTAGAAGCACCCTCACTGGTATATTTCAACCTCTTCAGTTTCTCTAAAATTCACCTGCAGCAGCTCTAGGAAGTCCGCACAATCAGGTTTATTCCAGGGAAAAGCTGTGAGTCCATATATTATTCCATTAAGAGGATACCAAGAGGTGCCATCCAGGCTAGAGGGCTTGGCTCAAGACCTCCGAACCGAAGGGGGCTTGAGGGATTTAGAGTCTGCTCTCGGGGGGCCTTGATGGAACCTAGAAGCACCCTCACTGGTATATTTCAACCTCTTCAGTTTCTCTAAATTCACCTGCAGCAGCTCTATAAAGTCCGCACAGTCAGGTTTATTCCAGAGAAAGCTGTGAGTCCATATATTATTCCATTGAGAGGATACCAAGAGGTGCCATCTAGGCCAGAGAGCTCGCTCTGGGGTCTGATGAGGGATATTCAGGTACATAATTATGTCGTTGTACCCTACTTCCTGAGACGGACTTGACCATAGTCCCATTCAGGTACCCTCAAAAGAGCCAGTGTTATTGTCTGTGGCTTCACAGGGCTGGTTTTGTCTCAGTTTTACGTCCTCCAGCGAGACCGGAGGGAGGAGGAGTAGGAGGGGAAATTTTATAGTATAGGTTTTGAGGGAAAAGAAGGGATTTTTTTGGGGGATAGGTTTTGAGGGGTGGAGGAGGGGGAATTTTATACTATAGGTTTCGAGGGGGGAGAGGAAGGGATTTTTAGGTTTCGAGGAGATGGGGAGGGGGTGTATGGGTTTTGAGAGGAGGAGTAGGAGGGGGAATTTTATAGTATAGGTTTCGAGGGGAAGGATGAGGGATTTCTGGAGGGAGGAGGGATTTTTTAATACCCTAGCAAGGAAAATAATACTCCTTTATACCTGGTAGGTATTAGTATACAGGGTGACCCAGAATGCGAAGGAGAGGGAGGAGGGATTTTTTAATACCCTAGCAAGGAAAATAATACTCCTTTATACCTGGTAGGTATTAGTATACAGGGTGACCCAGAATGAATTGGAGAATGTTGGAAAATGACCGAACCTTCTTTGATTAGGATAAATGGGGAATCGAACCATAGATTGAAGATTCTGTAACTTTGTGAAGGTCCATCTTGACTAGGTGAAGAAGTATATGTTTATCATTTCAACCTACGTAGGGGAATCGAACCCCCGATGTAGCGCTTGGAAGGCGGACATGCTATCCTCCAAACTTAGTTATTGCTTACTTTCCGTTTCCTCCTCTTTCTCATCAAATCTTTCTTCCCCAGTAATTTGAGACTTACATTGCCCTCTCATTTGCCGCAAGGAGATCTGCGTGAAAATAGGAAAAAAAATCGTGTCGTGTGTAGTGGGAACGCTCTCGTTTAAATTACATTGCCTACAAGGACGTTTTGTGTAGTTCGGGAAAAAAAATCATGTCGTGTGTAGTAGGAACGCTCTCGTTTTAAATTACATTGCCTACAAGGACATTTTGTGTAGTTTGGAAAAAAAAGTGTGTGTTGTTGTTGTTGTAGCGGCTTTAGCTTTCGCCGAATGGCGATAGCAGAATAAAGAAAAGATGTCTTTTGTATCTGTTATACACCGGGGTGATGTTCTCTAGCTCTAGCCATGTTAATTTGGCTGGCTCGTCCTGAACCGCAGTCAACCATCGTGAGGACTTGTGCTTGGTCTTTAAAAGCAGAGAGAACCCTTTGAGGAACTGCCAGCTTGCTAGGCTGGGTAGGTTTAGCTGTTCTCCTCCCTGTTTATAGTCCCACAGCCAGACGCTAGTCTTCTCTCTGTTTAATGTCCCCTAGCCAGACTGCTACCAGTCCTCACGATGGTTGACTGCGGTTCAGGACGAGCCAGCCAAATTAACATGGCTAGAGCTAGAGACCATCACCCCGGTGTATAGCAAATACAAAAAGACATCTTTTCTTTATTCTGCTATCGCCATTCGGCGAAAGCTAAAGCCGCTACAACAACAACAACAACAACAACATAAATAAGCACCATTATTATTGCTATTACATACATACAGGTATACAATGAGGGCTAGTCCGTTGTACCTAAGTACAGTAGACATAGCAGATACAAAAAGACATCTTTTCTTTATTCTGCTATCGCCATTCGGCGAAAGCTAAAGCCGCTACAACAACAACAACAACATAAATAAGCACCATTATTATTGTTATTACATACATACAGGTATACAATGAGGGCTAGTCCGTTGTACCTAAGTACAGTAGATATTTGGACAAGTTTATGGTTCACTGAACAAAGTGAGGTCTCGGTTTTTGTTTAAACTATTTTGCTTTTATTTCGTCTACAATGTAGACTCTACATTCTACAACTCTACATTCATTATGTATTTGTTTCATAATGGTTCAGATTGCTATTAAATGCTCTAATTTGCATTGAGTGTATTGTTTATTAATTTATTTATGTTTGTTTCTTTTAAAAGTGTATCATTATTCGAATAATGTAGAACAATAGATAGATAGATAAAAGAGACAGGGAAAGAGGAACTAGATCAGTTGCGCTTACTTGGGTGATGTTTCAAAGTCATAGAGCAGGAAAAATGAGGACCAAGGGAATTTTTCTTTTTCTTCTACGACTTCTAGATCCCGAGATAAATCGATTTAAAAATTACGGGTAGATCGTGAACTTTGATATCACGGCACACGCTCCCATAGTTTCTAGATCCCGAGATCAATCGATTTAAAAAATACCGGTAAATCGTGAACTTTGACGTCACGGCATACGCTCCCGTACTCGATGACGTCACATTAAATGTCCCGAGCAAAGCTCCCTCGCAGGCAACGCATTAATGTGTTTGTGCGCATACGTTTCTGCGCAGTTCTTTCTGCTCCTCCGATAGCACGCTTGCATAGTGGCGCTACCTAACGGACGAAAAAAACAACTGCGTAAAGTCTGACGTCACACATATTTGAACTCTTTCATTTTATTTATAATTTTTACCCATTTGCAACTGCTTTTACAGTTAGAGAGAGAGAGAGAGAGAGAGAGAGAGAGAGAGAGAGAGAGAGAGAGAGAGAGAGAGAGAGAGAGGGAAAGATAATGAAGAAAACAATATGACTTACTAAAGTTACAAATGGAAGTACCTACCTAAAGAGATGGAGAGACAAAAAGGAAATAAATAAAGAGAAAGTGAGAGAGAGAGAGAGAGAGAGAGAGAGATTATGAAGGAAGAATAAAGTTACCCTATAATAAGGTCATAATGGTTCATAATTCATAATGAGTCATAAAAAGTTTTGTGGCACTTTTTCCTTTCTCCTTAAACAATAAAAAAAACGACACTTAAAATTAAACATGACAGTAGGTATTAATTTTATGGGTATCATTTTATTATAGGAAAAAAAATCTGGTGTGAACATCACACGACTTTCCTTATCCTATTGAATGATGCTTATTTGAGTGTTCTTTTACAATACCTATCTCTAACCGTTATGTCGCTATAGCTGAAAACCGCCAAAAAACGGTCGAAATCTGTCCAAAAGAGGTCAAAATAATTTTGGCACTAAAAACTGACCATCGAAAATTTGACCCGATTACATTACTTTCCTTCCTATAGGATAAGGAAAGTAAAAATGGAAGAGATAGAGACAGAGCAAAAAAAAGAGGGACAGAAAGAGAAATAGAGAGAGGGAATGAGATAAAGAAAAAGAAGGAGAGAGGTTATGAGAGAGAGAGAGAAAGCTCAATTTATTTGTTTTCTGTTCACGTAAAAATAATTTAAACATCATATCACGTGATGGGTAAGAGCTTTTTTATAGCAATACAAGCGGGTCCCCATCACTCCCTTGGGTTAATACTGGTATGATTTTATTATAGTATAAGTTCTCACTCTTTTGTGTTGACAGTGTTTTTCATTATTGTAAAAGGTAAACCCATTTTAATCTTTTTAAGTTGCGTTGGATGGACAGGATCGACTGAGGAAGAGCAAGTATTAATTTAGTTAAAATTGAATTAATGGATAAATAGAGTGTTGCAGTGTTGAACCAGTTTGATAATAAATAAAAATGATATCGTTAGTATTCTTACTTGGTATGATTTTATTATAGTGGAAGTTCTCACTCTTTTCTGTTGACACTGTTGACATTGGTTTTCATTATTGTAGAATGTATCTACGTTTTTATCTCTGTTTTATCTCCCTATGTTGGATGAATGGATGGACTGATGAACTGAGGGAGTGTTAATTAATTAATGGATTTATGTTGAACCAGTTTGATAAATAAAAAAGATATTCTTAATGGTATTATTTTACGATATTCCTACAGGTATGATCTTATTATTGTGGAAGTCCTCACTCTTTTGTGTTGACAGTGCTTTTTATTATTGTAAAGTGTAAATTCACGATTTTAATCTCTTCAGATTTTTACATTGGAATCATCGGATATGTTCATAACCGAGGCAACTGGAAATTGTTGTCTAAAAATGCCGACCCCACTTGAGTGGGAAAAGGTAAAGAAGAAGAAGAAGAAGACTTGTACCTATCAGCTATCCGTAATCCCTAACTATTTACTATTAAATCGTCACACTTAAATTTTGAACAAAAACAAGTCAAATGTAAATAAAATAAATGAGAATTTATACTAATAATTTTATTTAGAGAGACAGAGTTACAAGCACTCTAAAAATCACTGAATTTTACAGGAAAACGGATTTCATGCTTGTGAATAAAACGTTAATAGGGGAAGGTTGGCCGAAGTGGTACCCTCGCTCAAAATTGAACTTACCTACGTTACGGTGAATTTGGATTATTTGCATGGTTTTTTCTTCTGATGATGAATCAAAAAGAGCTTTATAATTTTAGGCTCCCGGTTTTCATTAGGTTCCCCACTTTGTTCTACGTTCCACTACAACATGACTAACTCTTGACTTTTGACTTTAACATTGTTATGTTATTTAATGACATTAAAAATAACATTTAATTATAGTAAAAATGACATAAATACTAGGTGCCCGATTTTAATAGGTTCCCCACTTTGTCCCACGTTCCTCTACAACTTTACCAACTCTTGACTTTTGACTTTCACAAAATGAAATTAAATGTGACATTAAAAATAACAATATGACATTGAAAAGAATATAATAACATTCAAAGTAACACAATAACTAGATGCCCGATTCTACAGGCTCCCAACTTTGACAATACTTCCCCTGCTTACTTTACTAACTCTTGACTTTTGACTTTCACATTGTTATGTTATTTAATGACATTAAAAATAACATAATGACATTAAACATGACATAATGACTCTCGTTACGATGTCAATGGAATACTTGATGACATTTGTAACTATGATGAAACCATTTGTATTCATAAGAGTTAGGAGATGAGAGTTCTCTCTCCTCCTCCTCCTCCTCCTCCTCCTCCTCCTCCTTTCTTTTTCTCCTTTCTCTCTCTCTCTTCCTCTTCTCCTTTCTCTTTTTCTCCTCCTTTATTTCTCTCCTATTTGTTTTGTTAACTTTCTCTCTCTTTCCTCTTCTCTCCACCAACCTCAGTAGTGTAGTGGTTAGCGCGGTGGACTTCGGATCTGGAGGTTGGTGGTTCGAGTCCAAGTCAAGTCATAAAATTTAGTACATTAAGCGGGGAACGACATTTGTGACAAGCATTTATGCTTAACAAAATTAAAATTCCCTTCGGACCCGATAGGTGGCGCCAGTTACCAGAAAAGTCCAGGGGACCAAGGTACAACGGGGGCCAAGGTACGACTAGACACCCTACATCAAGCAGGGAACGACATTTGTGAAAAGCATTTAAACTTAACAAAATTAAAATTCCTTCCGTTTCTTCCATTCTTTTCCATTTCTCTTTTCTTCCTTTTTAGTTCGCTTTCTCTTTTGTTGTCCCAACTACCTACGCACCCTTCTTCTTTCTCTCTTCCTTTCTGTCTCACTCCCGTTTCGCTTTCTGTCTCATATTCTTCTCTCCCTCTGGTTGTCTCACTCTCACCCTCTCTCTCTCTCTCTCTCTCTCTCTTTCTCTCTCTCTCGCTCTCTCTCCCTCTCTCTCTCGCTCTCTCTCTCATTTCCCAGTTTCATTTTCCCTTTAACATAAATTTCACATTTTGGGAACTTTGAAAAAAACAACTGCATAAAGTCTGACGTCACACATATTTGAACTCTTTCATTAGAACGGAAAATAAAAATTGAATTTTCGACCTTTTATTACAGTTATTTTTTCGGAGTTTTGACCTCAGATTTACATAGGAATCGACCATTTACATAGGAATCGACCATTTATTTTATTTATAATTTTTACCCATTTGCAACTGCTCCATTTAGAGAGAGAGAAAGAACAAAAGAAATTGCAAATTTAAAAAAAGCCATTTTAATCATCAAAATTTCATCTACATGATGCCGTTTATTTCATTCCTTAATTCCTAGCCGTTTCTGAGATATAAGCGTGGTTCGCAAATCACGAACCACCCTGTATTCCCATGATTATTTGATTGAGAATAAAAGCAGAAAAATCTGGTGTGAACATCACACGACTTTCCTTATCCTATTGAATGATGCTTATTTGAGTGTTCTTTTACAATATCTCTAACCGTTTTGTCGCTGTGTAGCTGAAAACCGCCAAAAAACGGTCGAAATCTGTCCAAAAGCGGTCATAATACCGCCAAGCGCAGCAACCATCTTAACCAAACGTTTTGTTTTGCATCCTTTTGTCACATTTGTGAACTACATACCAAATTTCAAGTCTCTAGCTTGTACCATTCCCGAGATATTGTATTTGACATCTACATACCAAATTTCAAGTCTCTAGCTCTTACTGTTCTCGAGATATTTTGTTTACAGACAGACACGGACCAATGGCTGAAACTTTGGATTTAGGCTCTAGGGACCTCAAAACGTGTTTTGGCACTAAAAACTGACCATCGAAAATTTGACCCGATTACATTACTTTCCTTCCTATAGGATAAGGAAAGTAAAAATGGAAGAGATAGAGACAGAGCAAAAAAAAGAGGGACAGAAAGAGAAATAGAGAGAGGGAATGAGATAAAGAAAAAGAAGGAGAGAGGTTATGAGAGAGAGAGAGAAAGCTCAATTTATTTGTTTTCTGTTCACGTAAAAATAATTTAAACATCATATCACGTGATGGGTAAGAGCTTTTTTATAGCAATACAAGCGGGTCCCCATCACTCCCTTAGGTTAATACTGGTGTGATTTTATTATAGTATAAGTTCTCACTCTTTTGTGTTGACATTGCTTTTCATTATTGTAAAAGGTAAACCAAACCCTTTTTAATCTTTTTACGTTCCGTTGGAGCGTTGGATGGACAGGATCGATTGAGGAAGAGCAAGTATTAATTTAGTTAAAATTGAATTAATAGAGAAATGGAGTGTTGAACCAGTTTGATAATAAATAAAAATGATATCGTTAGTATTCTTACTTGGTAGGTATGATTTTATTATAGTGGAAGTTCTCACTCTTTTGTGTTGACACTGTTGATATTGGTTTTCATTATTGTAGAATGTACAACTGTTTTTATCTCCCTACGTTGGATGAATGGATGGACTGATGAACTGAGGGAGTGTTCATTAATTAATGGATTTATGTTGAACCAGTTTGATAAATAAAAAAGATATTAGCAGCCCACGACAAGAATGAATTAGCTATCATGATTGCCAACGTTCTGTAGAATATGGCACCAAAAGAAGAAGAAGAAGAAGAAGAATGTACAACTGTTTTTATCTCGCTACGTTGGATGAATGGAATAATGGATGGACTGATGAACTGAGGGACTGATGAACTCAGCGAGTGTTAATTAATTAATGGGTTTATGTTGAACCAGTTTGATAAAAAAGGATATCCTTAATGGTATTATTTTACGATATCCCTACAGGTATGATCTTATTATTGTGGAAGTTCTCACTCTTTTGTGTTGACAGTGCTTTTTATTATTGTAAAGTGTAAATCCACGATTTTAATCTCTTCAGATTTTTACATTGGAATCATCGGATAGACTATGAAAACTGACCTTACGATCCGAATGGGTTAATTTGAAATTGATAGTCTCAGATTCCTCAAAACAGAATCCCATATCTTCCACTTGCCAGCAGTTCTTGACGAATGCTATGACTCCTCCCCCATTTCTTCTAATTCGGCATTTATTCAATTGGGCGTGGCCTCGTAATTGATACACCACAGCTTCTTCATCCTTAACATTTACTTCTGTAAGAATCAACAAGTCTAATTTAGGTAATAGGTCAACATGACTCCTCCCCCATTTCTTCTAATTCGGCATTTATTCAATTGGGCGTGGCCTCGTAATTGATACACCACAGCTTCTTCATCCTTAACGTTTACTTCTGTAAGAATCAACAAGTCTAATTTAGGTAATAGGTCAACGTAATAATAATAATAATAATAATAATAATAATAATAATAATAATAATAATAATAATACCATCAGAATGGAGGGATTTGCATTTTTTCTTCCCAAAATAAACTTTACATATACACTCATGTACTTGCTACCTAGCTCTATTTACCTACCTATTGAAATACAAATTCGATGTACAAATTGCTCCTAAATATTGTACCTACCTTTTTGATTTTTTTTTAAACCATATCCATAATAATAATACCAGAATGGAGGGATTTGCATTTTTTCTTCCCAAAATAAACTTTACATATACACTCATGTACTTGCTACCTAATTATATTTACCTACCTATTGGAATACAAATTCGATGTACAAATTGCTCCTAAATATTGTACCTACCTTTTAGATTTTTTTTTTTTTAACCATATCCCTAATCCCTAACTCTCTTGAATTTTGAAAAGCGGTCGAAAAAGCTCTAATTCCCAAAAGTCTGGTAATATTTTATTGCTTCAAATAATGCAAAAAAAAAAGTATGCAATTTATAATTTTATACCCTTCAATGCGATCTCCAATATTGTACCTACATACCTACCTACTGGGTATGGTACTGTCATACTGCACGCGTAGATGCGCGACTTGGAGTAGCGCGTAGTCGGCTGCAAAACCAAACCTATGAAAATGATAGAGACCCTCTATAGCAGAGGTTCTCAAACTGGGGGGCTTGGAGACAAATCAGGGAGGGCGCGAGCTTTTCCTATAAAAAATCAAGTTTATACCAAAATTACCTACCAGGTACTTAGTCTCCAACTCTAGTATCTTGAGATACGTCCCTGCCCTGCTTATTAGTCTACCCGGCTTATTATCACTGCTGTTTCACCTTATGAGGGATTCGAACCATAAACCTCAAGTTCTGAAATTCCTCCCGCGCTAACTGCTTGAGCCACGAGGTTGGTTCGTTTTGTTATTTCATAAAACCTATAAATAGGTAACCTACTTACTTGAATATAAAAAAAAATCTCAAAATTTCAAATTCTCGTTTTGTTATTCCATAAAGCCCATAGGTAAAAATAATATACCGAGGGGTTGGGTAAGGTAGGGGAGGCGTGAAAAAATGAGAATATGCCCAAAGGGGGCGCCATGCAAAAAAGTTTGAGAACCACTGACATAGATATCTACTAGATTTTTTAGAAGAATAAAATGCATATTTTAACGATACAAAAAAAGTAAGAGAACAACAAAATATGAAAATATTGTTAAAAAAAATATCTCTCCCTCTCTCTCTCTCTCCTCTTTCCTCCTCCTCCTCTCTCTCTCTCTCTTCTTTTCCAGTCCTCTCTCTTTTTTTCTCTTTCTTTCCCTTCCTCCTCCTCTATCTCTTTCTCCTTCCCCTTGAAAAATTCCATTCAGACGGGAACAAAATAAGGGATCAAAACAGAGAGAGAGAGAGAGAGAGAGAGAGACAGAGAGAGAGACAGAGAAGAGAAAATGGATACTGATAGAGAGGGAAGGAAGCTGTAATATAGTTTTATTGAGCACGAAAGCCCGGGAGCTAGAAAGAGAGAGAGAGAGATGGAAGAAGAAGATGGTATCATAAAAGCTGTACCCTGGACCAGAACATAATAATAATAATAATTATAATAATAATAATAATAATAACAAATTAAATAAATAAGTAAATAATTATGTAAATATAAATCAGGATAGGTAATAATAATGGGAATCTTCATTCTTCTTCTTTTTCTTCTTCTTCTTCTTCTTCTTCTCCTTCTCCTTCTTATTCTTCTTCACCTTTACCAACTTTGCACTTATAGTGTTGTGATATCCACTGTTTGAAAAAGCTCTGCTTTACCACAAATAATTTGAGTTTTGAATTGATACTTTTGTAACACCCTGTAGGTATACTAATGCTAAAATTACACATTAATACACGGTACACACAACACAGTGATGCATTGAGGTGTGTGAACACCTGTTCTCTCTATCAGTGGTATACAGTGTGTGTGTGTGGTGTGTACCTACATACCAGAGTGATGTGTACATAATACTTTTGTAACACCCTGTAGGTATATTAATGCTAAAATTACACATTAATACACGCTACACACAACACAGTGATGCACTGAGGTGTGTGAACACCTGTTCTCTCTATCAGTAGTAGTAATAATATAATAATAATAGACTCTTGAGTGGAAGGTAGCCACTAGGCGAGGTTAACGCCTTAGGCGTTTTCTACCACCTAACCCTTAGAGCTCCATTATTATGTGGTCAAAATCTCAAATAAATGAGGATAAAATTCCATACCTCGGATGGTATCGAACCCACGCCCTCCTGTTTACCAGGCGAGCGTCTTGACCACTACGCTACCGAGGCAGGTATACCACTACGCTACCGAGGCAGGTATACCACTACGCTACCGAGGCAGGTATACCACTACGCTACCGAGGCAGGTATACCACTACGCTACCGAGGCAGGTATACCACTACGCTACCGAGGCAGGTATACCACTACGCTACCGAGGCAGGTATACCACTACGCTACCGAGGCAGGTATACCACTACGCTACCGAGGCAGGTATACCACTACGCTACCGAGGCAGGTATACCACTACGCTACCGAGGCAGTAGTGGTGTGTATAAAGGTACATACCAGGGCCGTATTTACGGGGGGGGGGGGGGGACACTATATTAAAAAAGACATAAATACTAGGTGCGATTTATAGAATAAGATTCCCCACTTTGTCCTACGTTTCCCTCTACAACTTTACAAACTCTTGACTTTTGACTTATTTCACAAAATGAAATATGAAATATGACATTAAATAAAACAGATAAATAACCAATATATGCATAAAATATAATAACATGTAAAAGTACACCAATAACTAGATGCCCGATTCTACAGGTTTCCCAACTTTGACACAATAACTTTTCACCCTGCTTACTATTTACTAACTCTTGACTTTTGAGTTTCACATTGTTATGTTATTTAATGACATTAAAAATAACATAATGACATTAAACATGACATAATGAGTCTCGTTACGATGTCAATGGAATACTTGATGACATTTGTAACTATGATTAAACCATTTGTATTCATAAGAGTTAGGAGATGAGAGTTCTCTCTCCTCCTCCTCCTCCTCCTCCTCCTTTCTTTTTCTCCTTTCTCTCTCTCTCTTCCTCTTCTCCTTTCTCTTTTTCTCCTCCTTTATTTCCCTTCTACTTGTTTTGTTAACTTTCTCTCTCTCTTTTCTCTTCTCTCCACCAACCTCAGTAGTGTAGTGGTTAGCGCGGTGGACTTCGGATCTGGAGGTTCATGGTTCGAGCCCGAGTCAAGTCATAAAATTTAGTACATTAAGCAGGGAACGACATTTGTAACAAGCATTTATGCTTAACACAATTAAAATTCCTTCTCCCTTTTCTTCCATTCTTTTCCATTTCTCTTTTCTTCCTTTTTAGTTCGCTTTCTCTTTTGTTGTCCCAACTACGCACCCTTCTTTTTTATCTTTTCCTTTCTGCCTCACTCCCATTTTTCGCTTTCTGTCTCATATTCTTCTCCCCCTCTGGTTGTCTCACTCTCACCCTCTCTCTCTCACCCTCTCTCTCGCTCTCTCTTCCTTTCTGCCTCACTCCCATTTCGCTTTCTGTCTCATATTCTTCTCTCCCTCTGGTTGTTTCACTCTCACCCTCTCTCCCTCCCTCTCTCTCTCCCTCTCTCTCTCCCTCCCTCTCTCCCTCTCTCTCTTCATTTCCCAGTTTCATTTTCCCTTTAACATAAATTTCACATTTTGGGAACTTTGCAGATAGATACATATACCTACATAACATAAATAATTATAATTTGAAATCATATATTATAAATAAATAGAATACATACATAGCTAGATATGTAGATAGCTAATTTATAATTATAATTTCATTATTGATTTTAATATATTCCCAGGGTATAATTTCTAGTAACCAGGGTTGTTTGACAAACACCCCCCTTTGTACAAACGATTCAGGAACATACTGTTAGGGAATTGGACATGCTATACGGCACAGACCAGTAAAGTGCAATGTGGCTCGTATGGTTTATTGCTGCGAAATAAAAAGGGGTGTGAAACAATCTGCTTCTTCTTCTTCTTCTTCTTCTTCTTCTTCTTCTTCTTCTTCTTCTTCTCCTTCTTCTTCTTCGGTAGTCTCTGACGTAGGGACTTTTTTGGACTTGGGGTTTTCAGAAAGAGAGAGAAGAGACAGGCAAAGAGAGAACAAAAAGGGGATAAAGAGAAGAGATAAGAGAAAAAGAGGATGGGAGAGAGATTGAGAGAGAGAGAGAGGGAGAGAGAGAGAAAGAGACAGAAACGAAGAACAAGAGAGAGAGAGAAAGAGGAAGAGGATGGGAGAGAGAGCGAGAGAGAGGGAGAGAGAGAGAGAAAGAGACATCAGAAACGAAGAACAAGAGAGAGAGAGCGAGAGAGAGAGAGAGAGAAAGAGGAAGAGGATGGGAGAGAGATTGAGAGAGATACAGAAAGAGGGGGAAAGAGGAGGAGAAGAAAGAGGACTCTAATTCACAAAATACATGAATGCCCAGCTATGTACACACAAGAAATATGTAAGTACAATGTACATGGGGAGGGTATGTACATAGAAATATGTACATAGGGGACGGGGTACGGTGGCTAATTATTTTAGTATTTACTTACTGTAATGTAGGTACGCCATATTGCATACATTCAAAATGCGGAGGGGTTTTTAATGGATAAAAAAAGGAGAATAAAAAATAGAAAAAAATAAATAAAATAAAGCCAAACCACAAATATTTAGGAACGGAGATAGAAAAAACAGTTACATAAATAAATAGATATGTAGTTAGATAGATAGGTAGGTAGAGAGAGAGAGAGAGAGAGAGAGAGAGAGGAAGGAAGGGAGGGAGAGCGAGAACAAATGTTCACATATTTTGTGACCAAATCAGCAGAAAAAAGTGAAGAGAGAGAGAGAGAGAGAAGGGAGTGAGAGTGATGGAAGATAAATACGGGAGAAGAAGGGGGGAGGAAGGGGAGTAGAGAGAGGGAGATAGAGAACAAAAAGAAGAAGAAGGAGGAGGAAGATAGGAAACAATAGTGAGAGATAGGGATTGAGAGAGAAGTAAAGAGGAGAGAGAGGGCGTAATAGGAAGCTTGAGAGAGAGGGGGGAAGGGAGAAAGAAAAGGAGAAATAATAGTAAGAGAGAGGAAAAAAGGATGGAAGAGAGAGAGAGAGGGAGCATAATAGGAAGTTAAAGATAGAGAGAGAGAAAGAGAGAGAGAGGAGGGCAAGTGTGAGAGAGAAAGAGAGGGAGGGAAGAGAGAGGTTAACAGGAAGAGAGAGATAGTAATATGAGGGACTCAGGACACATAAATTTCACCTTTCCTGAAAATGTATGACCTCAATGCAACCAAAATTATCTCTCTCACTCCCTCTTTCTCTCTCTCTCTTTATCTTCTTCTCTCTCATCCTCCTTCTCTCTCCCTTTCTCTCTCTCTCTAGCTTTTTATCTTCTTCTCTCTCATCCTCCTTCTCTCTCCCTTTCTCTCTCTCTCTAGCTCTTTATCTTCTTCTCTCTCTCTTCCTCTATTCCCCTTTTCCTTTAGTCTCTTTCTCTCTCTCTCTCTTTATTTCCTCTCCCTCCCTCTCTCTCTTTCTGATTGAAATTTAGCTATTTGCTTTTTGACAGAGGGAAGGGCATTTTAATATCCAAGATAAGAAGTTAAAGGGAACGACTTTAGTGGGAAAAACTTTGCCAAGGCGCCAAATATCCTCTCTCTCTCGCTCTCTCTCTCTCTCTCTAATCTCTCTCTCTCTATAATCTCTCTCTTTCGTTTTCCTGTTTCCTTGTATTTTTTTTACTACCAACCTCTTGACACCTAAACTATCAACTATCTCCTTTCTCTCTCTCTTTCTTTCTCTCTCCCTATCTCCTTCTCTGTCTCTCTCTCTCTCTCTCTCTCTCACTATTATCGTTCTCGCTCTGTCTTTTATTTTTTCCTCTTCGATCTCCCCAAGAAAGGAATAATAATAAGAATTTGTATGAACGCCGTGTAACTATTTGAGTATGCAATGTGCAACAGAAGATTGGGTTAGTGGAGATGTCTGATTGCCCATCGACAATACAGAAGTTTTCAAAGAAAGTTTTAAACTTACCATTGCCAGCCTAGTTAGCTTAGTTGGTAGTGCGTCTGCCTTGTAAGCGCTAGGCCGTGGGTTCGATTCCCGCCCGGGGCGGATTTTATCCTGATGGGATATCTCAATCAGCCCTAACTAGGGTGATTGCTTTGGGCTGACATTTGGTTTTGGTTACAAATTTTACGAGTGGATGCCCTTCGCACTCAATCTTTGCTATATCTTTAGCAAGGGAAATTCAGTCTGGTATTTTCCCTGTTTAACGTCTTCCAGCCAGACAAAGGTAATAATGATGGGAGTAATAAGGTTTTTTACTACAAGTTACTTGTACTTATCAGCTATCCGTAATCCCTAACTATTTACTATTAAATCGTCACACTTAAATTTTGAACAAAAACAAGTCAAATGTAAATAAAATAAATGAGAATTTATAATTTTATTTAGAGAGACAGAGTTACAAGCACTCTGAAAATCAGTGAATTTTACAGGAAAACGGATTTCATGCTTGTGAATAAAACGTTAATAGGGGAAGGTTGGCCAAAGTGGGTACCCTCGCTCAAAATTTAACTTACCTACGTTACGGTGAATTTGGATTACCTATTTGCATGGTTTTTTCTTCTGAGGATGAATCAAAAAGAGCATGATAATATTAGGCTCCCGGTTTTCATTAGGTTCCCACTTTGCTCTACGTTCCTCTACAACATTACTAACTCTTGACTTTTGACTTTAACATTGTTATGTTATTTAATGACATTAAAAATAACATTTGATTATATTAAAAATGACATAAATACTAGGTGCCCGATTTTAATAGGTTCCCCACTTTGTCCTACGTTCCTCTACAACTTTACAAACTCTTGACTTTTGACTTTCACAAAATGAAATGAAATATGACATTAAAAATAACTAGGTATATGACATTGATAACAATATAATAATATTAAAAGTAACACAATAACTAGATGCCCGATTCTACAGGTTCCCAACTTTGACAATACTTCCCCTGCTTACTTTACTAACTCTTGACTTTTGAGTTTCACATTGTTATGTTATTTAATGACATTAAAAATAACATAATGACATTAAACATGACATAATGAGTCTCGTTACGATGTCAATGGAATACTTGATGACATTTGTAACTATGATTAAACCATTTGTATTCATAAGAGTTAGGAGATGAGAGTTCTCTCTGCAGGTTTTCTGGGAATAACCGTTATTTTATTACAAAAGGAAACTGTTGAAATAAAACGTTTTTGCTCCGGAAAACTGAAAAACTCTCAAAAAAATTTCTTTGCAAAAATTTTGTAAACAAAAGAAAAACTGGATTTCAAAAAAGACGTTTTCGCGGGTAAAAATGTTGAGGTTAAAAAAGATATGACAATCGTGTTGCATAGCTTGAACTATAGTACGGCGTTTTATACTAATTCGTAAAGAGCTATGGACCTATGGAGTAATCTGTACGTGCTAGGTGCGTACTCCAAAGTTCGTAGATTCATAGAACCCCAAAGTTAAGCAACGTTCAAGTTGGAGAGGACATGGATAGGTGCCCAAGACAATCACATTCTGAATAAGTAACTACCTATTAGATATCAGAATCAGACAAGTAATAGGTACCCAAGTAGATTTTGTCCAAGAGGTTTGATAGTGGGAATATATAAAATTGTAACACTGCCAAGGTCTTATCGACCCGGAAGCTTTTCCGAGAAAAATCTTTATCTGTTTAGGATAAAGTTCTCCCCGGGCGGGAATCGAACCCGCGACCTAGCGCTTACAAGGCAGGTGCGCTACCACTACCACCCAAGCTAACTAGGCTGACTTCTGAGTAACTTGAATCTCACTTTTCATTCGTTCATTAGGTAATTGATAGATTCACACATTCACAGATAAAAATTCGATTTCACACAACAGCTGTATCGACACGGTATAGGTACATATTCACCTACTGCACCTCTCATCTTCAGTTGGGGGAGGTAATGGTCTCTCTCTTTCAAAGAATCGATATTTCGCCATAACAGCTGATTTCCTCTCTCTCTCGCTCTCTCTCTCTCTCTCTTCATTTCCCAGTTTCATTTTCCCTTTAACATAAATTTCACATTTTGGGAACTTTGCAGATAGATACCTACATACCTACATAACATAAATAATTATAATTTGAAATCATATATTATAAATAAATAGAATACATACATAGCTAGATAGATAGCTAATTTATAATTATAATTTCATTATTGATTTTAATATATTCCCAGGGTATAATTTCCAGTAAGCAGGGTTGTTTGACATTTGGGGATGTTTGACAAACATCCCCCTTTGTACAAAGGATTCAGGAACATACTGTTAGGGAATTGGACATGCTACGGCACAGACCCGTAAAATGCAATGTGGCTCGTATGGTTTATTGCTGCGAAATAAAAAGGGGTGTGAAACAATCTTCTTCTTCTTCTTCTTCTTCTTCTTCTTCTTCTTCTTCTTCTTCTTCTTCTTCGGTAGTCTCTGACGTAGGGACTTTTTTGGACTTGGGGTTTTCAGAAAGAGAGAGAAGAGACAGATAAAGAGAGAACAAAAAGGGGATAAAGAGAAGAGATAAGAGAAAAAGAGGATGGGAGAGAGATTGAGAGAGAGCGAGAGAGAGAGAGAAAGAGACAGAAACGAAGAACAAGAAGAGAGAGAGAGGAAGAGAAGGAGAGAGAGAGAAAGAGGAAGAGGAGGAGAGAGAGTTAGGGCACTAATTCACAACATTGTAGGATAGAGTTAAGAGAAAGAGAGAGAGAGAAAGAGAGAGAGAGACAGAGAGAGAGAAGAGAGAGAGAGAGAGAGAGAGAGAGAGAGAGAGAAAGAGACAGAAACGAAGAAGAAGAAGAAGAAGAGAGAGAGGAAGATGAGGAGAGAGAGAGAGAAAGAGGAAGAGGAGGAGAGAGAGAGATAAAGAGGAAGAGGAGGAGAGAGAGTTAGGGCACTAATTCACAACATTGTAGGATAGAGTAAGAGAAAGAGAGAGAGAGAGAGAGAGAGAGCGTGGGCTACCAGCGGTATCTGAAGGAAAAGTTTGTCTGGCATTATGCCCAATGAGGACGGACATTACCAATATCTCCCTGGGGAAGAATAAGAAGAAGAAAAGGAAGAAGAAGAAGGAGGAGGAGAAGAAGAACTAGAAAAAGAGGAGAAGAAGAAAAGGAAGAAGAAGAAGAAGAAGGAGGAGGAGAAGAAGAACTAGAAAAAGAGGAGAAGAAGAATATTTAGAGGGGAGGGTGGAACGAAGAGGAGAAAGACATTAAAAAGCAAAGAAGAACAAGAGAAAAATAGAGGAGAGGAATAAAACAGGGTAGAAACAGGAAAGAGTGAAGAGAAGAGGAAGAGTAGGAGGAGGAGAAGAAGAAAAAGAAGAAGAAAAGGAGGGTGAACATGATAAGGACAGGAAGGGTAGGAAGATTTAGGAAGAAAGAGGACAAAAGGAGTAGAAAGAGGGAGGAGAAGGAGAAAATTAGGGAAACAGTAGGAGGAGAAAAAAATAAATAGGAAAAGGAGGAGAAGGAGGAGGAGGAAGAAAGAAATCAGACAAAGAGACATTTATCGTAAATTACAGGTTTATTTCACTCAAAGCAATTATTTTATATATATATAAAAAAAACCAGGTTTGTTATATTTATTACAAGTGTTTAATTCACTTAAAAAGTGTTATGTTAAAACCCTATCAGAGAACAATGGATTGACCCACGTCTATGAGTCGGTGAGTTTCAAATGAAGTTTTCTACATTTTAATCACTTATTTTCATATGTTTCTTGACTTTCTATCAAAGATTAATAGTCATTAATCCTAAAAAACACCACTTTAAATCACTTACTGTGCTATATCCTATTTAAATATCAAAAAAATACAGAGAGCGAGAGATAGCACAAACACGTCACCACGTCAGAAGAGGAGAGTAGGAAGATTTAGGAAGAAAGAGGACAAAAGGAGTAGAAAGAGGGAGGAGAAGGAGAAAATTAGGGAAACAGTAGGAGGAGAAAAAATTAAAAAGGAGGAGAAGGAGGAGGAGGAGGAAGAAAGAAATCAGACAACGAGACATTAAGAGAAGGGGAGAGAGAAGAACATAGACAGACTGTCTTTTCATGTTTTCAATATTGAAAGGCAGACATACACAATTACACACGTATTATGTACGTAACTTCTCTATATCTTCAAAGTATACATTACCTGCTATGTACAGTACTATGTAGCATATAGCTTTTCACAAGAGTAGAAAGAGACGAAAAACTAAGTAATGAGAAAACTCACAGGTAGACAGAGATGGAGAAAGGGAGGGAAAAAGAGAGAGAGAGAGAGAGAGAGAGAGAGAGAGAGAAATATTGAAAAAGGAGAGAGCGACATAGGAATAGAGAGAGGGAGAGGAGGATAGAAAGAGGTGCGAAAGGGAGAGAGAGGGAGAGGTGAAGTGAAGAACGGTACCTAAAGACAGGGGAGGAGAGATAAAAAAAAAAGAAAGAGAGGTAGATAGAGGGAGAGAGAAAGAAATAGAAATAGAGAGAGAGAGATAGAAAGAGCGAGAGAGGGAGAGAGAAAGGTAATTTCTAAGGCTGTCCATCTTTTTCAAGACAAGATGATGTATGACATTTCTTTTTCCTTTACTTCTTTTTTTCTTTCCTATATAGCTTTTCACAAGAGTAGAAAGAGACGAAAAACTAAGTAATGAGAAAACTCACAGGTAGACAGAGATGGAGAAAGGGAGGGAAACAGAGAAAGAGAGAGAGAAATATTGAAAAAGGAGAGGGCGACATAGGGATAGAGAGAGGGAGAGGAGGATAGAAAGAGGTGCGAAAGGGAGAGAGAAGGAGGGTGAAGTGAAGAACGGTACCTAAAAACAGGGGAGAAGGAGAGATAAAAAAGAAAGAAAGAGAGGGAGAAGGAGAAAGAAATAGAAATAGAGAGAGAGAGATAGAAAGAGGGTAAGAAAGAGAGAGAAAGGTAATTTCTAAGGCTGTCCATCTTTTTCAAGACAAGATGATGTATGACATTTCTTTCTTTCTTTTTCTTCTTCTTTTCTTTCCTTTATTTCTTTTTACAGAAAAAAATTCAGTTTCTCATTTTCTTTTGAGAGGAAAAAAATTCGCTCCTTTCTCTGTTTCTTTCTTCTTCGTGTGTTTCCTTTTCTTTGGAAAGTGAAAGAGAACTGTGTGAATTGGAGGATCAGAAGAAGGAGTAGAAGAAGAAGAAGTAGAAGAGGGAGAAGAAGGCAGAGGAAGAAGGAGAAGGAGAAGAAGAGGAAGAAGTAGAAGACGAAGAATTGTGTGTGAAAGAGAGAGAAATAAAAAGGCTTTTAGGTAGTAGAGAGCCACGTACACTTACCTTTGAGTGTTCTCAATGGGTACTTTCAATACCCATACCAAACTTCATTTCTCTACGACAAACCGTTCTTGAGATATTTTGTTCACAACATTCTACTTTTTCCCATTTAAACCTGTAGTACGTACATACGTACGTACGTAACGTACAGACCATGGGCTAAAAACCACTTTTTTGGAATCAGGGGACCCCATACGTACGTTACGTACAGACCATGGGCTAAAAACCACTTTTTTGGAATCAGGGGACCCCAAAACGGATATTTCCACCCATTTCCCGATTTTGAAAATTTGGACCGATTGCAATACTTTCATTACTACAGTATAGCTCGCTATACTGTAATAATAGAAAGTAAAAAAAAAACTTAGCATGTAAGGAAACAAAATAAAAAATATTAATTATCTAGGTATTTATTTGTTTTTTGTTTCAGGTATGTACCTAACCAATCACTTTAGGGTATTGGACTCATTGTCTATTTGGACGAAATAAACAAGGTATTATTTATAATTCTATTCTATTCATAATTATTTTACTAGGTATCTTGTTATCTGCATGGTATAGTACAAATACAAACACACATGTAGTACAAAATATCTACCATGAGGTACCTAACCTACCAATAAATATTCATACGAACCGCTCAAATATGCATGAAAAATAAATATTTTTTTCAGTACAAATGGAAAAACTATTATGTACTGTAGACCGGGGTACATTGAGTATTGGGTCCTAGGGGGTAAATTGATCCCAAATTGAGTCTCATTTGGTGCCATATTCTAATGAACGTTGACAGTCATAATGCCTGATTCTTGATTCGTTTTTGGCCGTGGGTTCGATTCCCGGCAGATTTTATCCAAAACAAGTAACGTTCGTTCTCGGAACGGCTGGCTTTCTCCTATTCTGTCTTCGTTCTCTCTTCGCTTTCAGGACGATAAGATCTTAGCACTTGCAGTTCCCTTTATCAAACCTCTTTGATAAACCATCGATACGTCCGTAAAACATGTCGTCATTGCACTCAATTTACCCCGGTTTGCAGTACTTGTGTTTTCTCCTATGTACACATGAATGGTCTGTCTTCGTTCTCTCTTCGCTTTCAGGACGATAAGATCTTAGCACTTGCAGTTCCCTTTATCAAACCTCTTTGATAAACCATCGATCCGTCCGTAAAACATTTCTAGTCATTGCACTCAATTTACCCCGGTTTGCAGTACTTGTATTTTCTCCTATGTACACATGAATGCTTTACTAGGTATCTTGTTATCTGCATGGTATAGTACAAATACAAACACACATGTAGTACAAAATATCTACCATGAGGTACCTAACCTAGCAATAAATATTCATACGAACCGCTCAAATATGCATGAAAAATAAATACTTTTTTCACTACAAATGGAAAAACTATTATGTACTGTAGACCGGGGTACATTGAGCCCTAGAGGGTGAATTGATCTCAAAAATGAATCTTATTCTTTTGTGCCATATTCTATTGAACGTTGAAAATCATAATGGCTGATTCATTTTTGTCATGGGCTTAGATTGGTTGGGGCGAATTCCCGCCGGGGCGAATTTTACTCTGAACAGATAATGCTCGTTATCGGAGCTGCTGGCTTTCTCCTATCCTGCCTTCCTTCTCTCTTCGATTTCGGGACGATAAGACCATATCAGTTACAGTTCCCTCTATCAAACAACCTCTTCACATCCGTAAAATATTTCTACTTATTTCGGGGTCATTTCACCAAAGTAAAATGAGCTCATAGGGCGCATTTTACCCCGGTTTGTAGTACATCTATTTTCTTCTATGTACACACGAAATATGTATGTAAATGTACATAGGGGGTAGGTATAGGGGCTAATTATTTTAGTATTTACTTAATGTAATGTAGGTACGCCATATTGCATACATTCAGGATGCGGAGGGGTTTTTTATGGATAAAAAAGGAGAATAAAAAAAATAGAAAAAAAAAATAAATAAAATAAAGCCAAACACCATATATTTAGAAACGGAGATAGATAGATAGATAGGTAGGTAGAGAGAGAGAGAGAGAGAGAGAGAGAGAGAGGAAGAAAGGGAGAACGAGAACAAATGTTCACATATTTTGTGACCAAATCAGCAGAAAAAAGTGAAAAGAGAGAGAGAGAGAGAGAGAGAGAGAGAGAGAAGGGAGTGAGAGTGATGGAAGATAAATACGGGAGAAGAAGGGGGGAGGAAGGGGAGGAGAGAGAGGGAGATAGAGAACAAAAAGAAGAAGAAGGAAGATAGGAAACAATAGTGAGAGAGAGGGATTGAGAGAGAAATAAAGAGGAGAGAGAGGGTATGATAGGAAGCTTGAGAGAGAGGGAGAGAGAGGGGGGGAAGGGAGAAAGAAAAGGGGAAATGATAGTAAGAGAGAGGAAAAAAGATGGAAGAGAGAGAGAGGGAGCATAATAGGAAGTTAAAGATAGAGAGAGAGAGGCAGAGGAGGGGAAGTGAGAGAGAGAGAGGTGAACAGGAAGAGGGAGATAGTAATATGAGGGACTCAGGACACATAAATTTCACCTTTCCTGAAAATGTATGACCTCAATGCAACCAAAATTATCTCTCTCTCACTCCCTCTTTCTCTCTCTCTCTCTCTCTCTCTTCCACTTTATCTTATTCTTCTCTCTCTCTCTCTCTCCCTTTAGGTCAACGATTTTTATGTATAGAAGGTCCCAATTTTTTCTTATACTTCTTATATTTATATGCAAAACTGTCAATATTTCATTGTATGACAATTTTTCCTTCCATTCATCTAGTTCATCAAAGACTTCGCATTCAGGTACCTTTTTTCTTATTTCATTTATAATAGAATATTGATTTAACATTAATATAATTAATAATAATAAACAATTTTGTTACCATCAGTGTCGGATATAGTTGGCTAAAGTTTGGCAAGATCTTCCATCAGTTCCAATCTCATAGGTTTACCTTTTTCTTCTTTCTTTAGAAGAATTTTCCCATCCTTCACCCACAAATAGGCATATTTCTTGGCTCTCTTCACTCTTCCTGCCTCAAAGAGTAGCTTCTTGTAGTAGGGACTCAGTGCCTCATTGAAGAAGATGGGGGCACCACCATTAGGTACGATATTATCATTCACATTGTTGTACAACTTCATATTCTTAATCTTACTCAAAACTTGGTTTCTCACCTCCTTGGATGTGAATTGCATCACAATAGTGGTTTTCTCTTGGTTTTCTTCTCCCATCTTCATTACAATCTTCTCAGACATAAACTTGAAATCTTCCATTGAGTCACTCACCTTGCTCACGATCTTCTTCACCACCTCCTTCTCATTTATATTCTTATCCTTGAATCCAGTGACCTCAATCTTCGTATCAAACTCCTTCTGTGTATTCCAATTCGTCTGCTTCTCCATCTTGTTCATCCTTGTTCTCAACTCAACATTATCTTTCTCACTCTTCTCCAGTCGTTTCTCCATCAAACACATCTTCTCCCTGAGCTCCCTCACTACAGTGTTTGCCTCGTCCACCTTATCACCATAGAAATTGAGTGTTGTCTCAAACTCAGTCAGCTTCTTCCCAATTTGCTTGTCTATGTCTTCTAACTTTGTGTTCATCTTCTTTTCCAAATCTCGAAATCCCTTCTCCATACCAGCTGACATACATTTCTGCATCTCACTCATCTTGGAATTCAACAAGTATGATAAGTCATTCATATTAGTATTTGACTCGATACCAGCACATCTCTTACTCGTTTCATTCCCCTTGCTAGACTGCTCACTCATACTCCTTGTCTTCACCTCTTCAGCTCGTACCTTGTTGCCAAGGTCCGGGGTTAGACTCTGACTCATCTCATTAGGTGTACTTTGTTCCTTACACGCGGTACATTTCCACACAGTACGCCGACTACCCATGGTTCTCCAGGATGACTCCCCCAGCGTGCAACAAGTAGTGAAGTGGTACCCATGATTACAAATACTACATGTAGCATAGTCAGTATTCCCCTCCTTTGACAACGGCTCTTGACATGTTCCACATAACAGACTCATTGTTGAATGAATCGGTAACTAATGTTACTTTTACTCAGTAGTGATATGAGGAAGCACAGAATACAATGAATGGGTCACTGTGTTTGTCGATAGTTTATGATAACAGGTAGGTATCCCTCAACAACCTAGATCTGATACCTTTTAATTAGTTTGGTATCTTAATTCAGTTGGTTTTGTAACTTTATTCGGATCATTGACACGTACTCCGTGTATTTGTGTGAAAATTAATTTACCGTTCAGTAGGTACGATAAAAAATTAAAATTTTAAATAAAAATTCCCTCTCTCTCTCTCTAGCTCTTTATCTTCTTCTCTCTCTCTTCCTCTATTCCCCTTTTCCTTTAGTCTCTTTCTCTCTCTCTCTCTCTCTCTCTTTATTTCCTCTCCCTCCCTCTCTCTCTTTCTGATTGAAATTTAGCCATTTGCTTTTTTTAAGATGTTTGACAGAGGGAACTGTAACTGCTAAGTCTTATCGTCCCGAAAATCGAAGAGAGAAGGAAGACAGGATAGGAGAAAACCAGCCGTTCCGAGAACGAACATTATCCCATCAGGATAAAATCCCCCGCGGGCGGGAATCGAACCCGCGGCCTAGCGCTCACAAGGCAGACGCACTACCAACTAAGCTAACTAGGCTGGCATCTATTTGCTTGATGAATGAATTTCCAAGAATTATGAATGAAGTTCCAAGAATTATGAATGAATTACCAAGAATTATGAATGAATTTCCAAGAATTATGTGTCCGTCTCTCATAAGGGAGATGTTTTCATAGGAGACCTGTAGGTAAACACCATGATTCTATCTATGTTTTGACAGCTAACGTGTTGGAGTTAATCGGTAAGTTCATTTTCCCCGAAGGAAGATACACCCTAAGAGCCCGTTCACACTTCTCCTGATTTTCACCCGATTTTTCCCCCGAATGTCTTATGGTGGGTCCAGACTTGTGCAATGCAACGTGCAAAGCAACGTGCAAAACATTTGCATTGCACGTTGCACGTAAAATCAAATCTGACGAATGCGAACGTTTTTCATGTATCCGAGAATTTTTGTACCGATACTCAACTAGTAATGGCCTATAGTAGGTACATCATTTGCATTGCATTGCACGATGCTTTGCAAACACGTCCAAACACTCCAAACTAGAGCAACGCACATCAAAGACATTCGCCAGAAAACCGCCAACCTCTCGGATACCCACAAACGTTTGCTGCAATGTTCAAAAAACTTTGCTGCAACTTTCTCAAACACGTCCAAACTAACGAATTTCATTGCATTGCACAAGTCTGGACCCACCATTAGGTGTAGGGGCAACTGCAGCAAAAGGTGGGTTCAGCTTATTCGAATCTTTGAGACCCACACAAGTGAGAAGCCCACCCCTAAATCCTAATATGTTGGTAGTGCGTCTGCCTTGTAAGCGCTAGGCCGCGGGTTCGATTCCCGCCCGGGGCGGATTTTATCCTAATGGGATAATGTTCGTTCTCGGAACGGCTGGCTTTCTCCTATCCTGTCTTCCTTCTCTCTTCGATTTCGGGACGATAAGACCGTAGCAGTTACAGTTCCCTCTGTCAAACCTCTTAAAAAAAAAAAAAAA
>NW_007378615.1:26966-33311 GCF_000475195.1 Diaphorina citri | reverse complement strand
AAAAAAAAAAATTCAGTTCCCCATTTTTTTTTGAGAGGAAAAAAAAAAAAAAAAAAAAAAAAAAAATCGCTCCTTTCTCATTTTCTTTCTTCTTCGTGTGTTTTCTTTGGAAAGTGAAAGAGAACTCTGTGAAAGGGAGGATGAGAAGAAGGAGTAGAAGAAGAAGGAGAAGAAGAAGAAGAAGAAGAAGAGGAATAGGAAGGAGAAGAAGAGGAAGAAGAAGGAAGAGGAAGAGGAAGAAGAACAAGAAGAAGAATATGAAAAGGAGGAAGGGATATTCTTGAAAGTGAAAGAAAACTCCATGAAAGGGAGGATGAGAGGAAGAAAGAGAATATTATGAAGGATATGGAAGAGGAGGAGAAGGAAGAGGAGGAGAAAGAGAAGAACAAGAAGGAGGACAAGAAGAAATAAAGCGAAGAAGCCATAGAAGAAGAAGAAGAGGAGGAAGAAGAATTGTGAAAAGAAGAAGAGGAAGAAGAAGAATTGTGAGAAGAAGAAGAAGAAGAAGAAGAAGAAGAAGAAGAAGAAGAAGAAGGAAAAAGAATTGTGAGAAGAAGAAGGAGAAGGCGGAATTAAGAAGAAGAATAGTGTGTGAAAGAGAGAGAAATAAAAAGGCTTTAAGGTTTAGAAAGCACATTTAGCAATTGTGCTTGAATAGATAGCTTTCCCTCTGTCTCTCTCTCGCTCTCATTCTTTCTCTTTCTCTCTCTCTCTCGCTCTCATTCTTTCTCTTTCTCTCTCTCTGGCTCTCATTCTTTCTCTTTCTCTCTCGCTCTCATTCTTTCTCTCTCTCTCGCTCTCATTCTTTCTCTCTCTCCGTGTCATAAATGTCACATTAGCTTGAGTTTGAGTACAAGGTGCGCCAATTTTTTTGGGTAAAGTCCTTTTTTTCTTTTTCTTCTTCTTCTACTTCTGACCATGCCCCCCTTATTTTATCCTGATTTCGAAAAATTGCACCTAGATTAGCTAAAAAACTATTTTTTTGTTTTCTAGTCTACTCTTTGGAATAGATCAGTTGCGCTTACTTGGATCATGTTTCAAAGTCATAGAGCAGAAAAAATGAGTGGAATTTTTCTTTTTCTTCTACGACTTCTAGATACCGAGATAAATCGATTTAAAAAATACCGGTAAATCGTAAACTTTAATGTCACGGCATACGCTCCCGTAGGCGATGACATCATTATTCATGACCCCCACTTCGTTTGCTTGTGCGCAAGCGTTTCTGCGCATTTTGATGTGAAATCTGACGTCACAACTCTTCGAACTTTTTCATTAGAAGGGCAATAAAAAATGGAATTTTCGATCTTTTAAAGTTACTTTTTCCGAGTTTTGACCTCAGATTTGGATTTTTCCCAACTTTTTACGTAGGAATCGACCTTTTATTAATATTCTTTTCCCAATTGCAACTCCTCCATTATTCCACAGTGGATATTTTTCATTCTCCTCAAGTTTCATTCTTCCCGAGTTGCCCAATGTTTGTGAGGTCACCCTGTATGCATAATAGTACAATATGAATCATTTTCAAGTGTCTGTGTGTCACATTTTGTTTACGTTTCTCTGTGATTACATTTCACTTGGAAATCAAAAGGAGATTATGTTTTTCGTCGTTTTTTGTTTTGTTTTTGTTTTGTTCGAAATAAGTGATTAGTTACATAGAAGTAAACGTTACCTGCTGGTTCGATTCACGCCTTGGGCGAACATTGTTTGTCCTAGTCCCTAGTTGATACATACCCAGATAATGGATAAGGTTCGTTCTCGGAACGGCTTGCTTTCTCCTCTCTCCTCTTCTGGCCTTCTCTCTTCGCTTTCGGGACCATAAGACCTTCTTTTTTTTAAAGAGGTTCGACAGAGGGAACTGTAACTGCAGACCATAGCAGAAATCGTCCCGAAATCGAAGAGAGAAAGGAGACAGGATAGGAGAAAGCCAGCCGTTCCGAGAACGAACACTATCCCATCAGGATAAAATCCGCCCCGGGCGGCAATCGAACCCGCGGCCCAGCGCTTACAAGGCAGACGCACGGGAAAAGGTGAGTTGGTTCCCAAAAAAAGGTCCATTTTTGTCACGTATGAATTGGTTCCCCTTCAAAAATTTCATGTACGAATTGGTTCCCCTTGGAAAAAGGTATTAATTGGTTCCGACATTAAGAAATGACAAAAAAGTGTAAATTAGTTAAAACAAATTGTTTATTTATTTACAACTTAAATATGGAATTTTTTTGGTCTCTAATTTTACTTTTTCCTTTCGTACAAAAGTTTCTTTAACGTTGATGGGAATACGCGATGACCTGGATTTAACATAGGTCTCACATTGAAATTCTAATAACACATCAATGAAATTATAAATATTTGGGTGAGCTTTGTAAAATGCACTATTTAGATTCGAGTGGTAACTCTCACAAGCATTTTGTAGTACGTGTGAGGTCAGCTGAATATTTAGCCCATACTTCTGGTGGAAAAGGAGCATCGGGTGAAATATAGTTTTCAAACACATAGTCTGTAAACTGGACAATTTGGCTATTTTCAGCAGGTTATATACTCATGAAATCGTTAATGAAACATTCCAATACTTCAGGGCAGGTATCAGGGAACCAATTCATACAAACCTTTTTCCAACCGGAACCAACTAATACGTTTTTTCCCAGTTGGGAACCAACTCGTACTCAGCCGCGCTAGGACGCGGTTCGATACCTGCCCGGGGCGGATTTTGTCCATTTGTATGAACGCCGTGTAACTATTTGAGTATGCAATGTGCAACAGAAGATTGGGTTAGTGGAGATGTCTGATTGCCCATCGACAATACAGAAGTTTTCAAAGAAAGTTTTAAACTTACCATTGCCAGCCTAGTTAGCTTGGTTGGTAGTGCGTCTGCCTTGTAAGCGCTAGGCCGTGGGTTCGATTCCCGCCCGGGGCGGATTTTATCCTGATGGGATAATAATTTTCGTTCTCGGAACGGCTGGCTTTCTCCTATCCTGTCTTCCTTCTCTCTTCGATTTCGGGACGATAAGACCCTAGCAGTTACAGTTCCCTCTGTCTTTTTAGACCCTCTTTTAAAAGTTCCCTCTTTTCCCTCTTTTAAACAGTTCCCTCTTTAAAAAAAAAAAATAATAAATAAAAGTTACCTACCATTTAGTTTTTACTTTCTACGTGTATTTGTTCGTTATTTTATTTTCTTTTTTTTTTACTTTCTATTTATTCATTATTTTCTATTTTTCCAATGCTGTTCTCCTTCTCTCTTCTATTTCGAGACGATATTTCAATTTATAAAACCTTGAAAAAAGGACGAACTTTATTGTTTTGCAACCTTCATTTTTTTTTTTAATAAAATGGTTGGTGGAAGAGCTCCTCAAGGAAAAATCTTCCATTGAAAAGAAAGCCACAAAAAAAGCTATTAGGGGAAGACCGGACCCCTAGTCGCTAAAGAGGTCTCTTAGCGGGGGTGCCATAATAAATAATGGCATAAAATATCATAAACCACTAAATAAACTAGTATTCTTGATATTTCACCGCTTTCCCTCTCTCTCTCTCTCTTTCTCCTTTTCTCTCTCTATCTTTTTCCTCTCTTTTTTTATCTGTCTGTGTTGCCAGTGATAATGATAACAAAGGAAGGAGGAGGGGGAGGAGAGAGAGAGGAAAAAGAAACCATTTTAATTTTGAATTCTCACATTTTCTTCCATTTTTTTTTTCAAAGTTGCCATTTTTTGTCATTATTATTATTATTATTATTGTTTTCCAAGGAATCCCATCAGGATAAAATCCGCCGCGGGCGGGAATCGAACCCGCGGCCTAGCGCTTACAAGGCAGACGCGCCACCAACCAAGCTAACTAGGCTGGCAGCTGTTTGCTTGATGAGTGAAGTTCCAAGAATTATGAATGAATTTCCAAGAATTATGTGTCTGTCTCTCCGAAGGGAGATGTTTTAATACACGGAGACCTGTAGGTAAACAACATGATTCTATCCATGTTTTGACAGCTAACGTGTTGGAGTTAATCGGTCTAAGTTCATTTCCCCCGAAGGAAGATACACCCTAAGAGCCCGTTCACACTTCTCCTGAGTTTCACCCGATTTTTCTCCGGAATGTCTTATAGACAATGCAATAGTAATGAGACTGTTCATACACCCCTTTTACCACACAGGGAATATTTTTTTTATTTTTCTCTTTTTTAAAACTAAGCAAGGTCTTCAGTGCCCTAAATCACCAAAGTATGGAAAAGTATTTACAATTCCATATTTTGATATGATTTGTCAAAATTCAAAATTCTGCTTTTCCATTGGCTATTACACTTGTAAGATACTTTTCCATACTTTGGTGATTTAGGGCACTGATGTAACACTATGTACTATATCCTTGAACCTATAAAATACACGAGACCTTGTTTAGACTGCTGGGATAAAGGGATTTTTCAGTCTCATTCTAGCAGGATAAACAGGGAATATTCTCTTTTATTTTACGCCACTGGTAGTGGGCGTAATGGGAATATTAAAAAAAGCTGACACACCCATATTTACAGTATCTTTCTCCATCTCTCCTTCTCATTCTCTCATTCCCTCTCTCGCCCTCTCCTTCCTCTCCCTCCTCTCTCTCTCTCCTTCCTTTTTGTTCTCTCTCTTATCCTCCCCTCTATCTTTCTCTCTTCCAAATTTTACCTCTCTCTCTGTTCTCTCTTCTGTATTTTACATTTTATGTTTACCCCCAGATGTAACCTAATGGAGCGTGAGGTTTCTGCGGTCTCGTAATTGAAAGATTGCGGCTTCGAGCCCGGGGAGAAGAGAAGGATATTTTATACACTCTCTAGTCTTTACCTTCAGGAAATCAGGGTCAGTTGGCATTAGGAAGCCATTTGGTCGAATGAAGTCTGGTCCAATTGGTTTTTTATTTTTTTCAAGAGGTTTGATAGAGGGAAGTCCGAATTCTCTATATACCTGCCTCAGTGGTGTAGTGGTCAAGGCGCTCGCCTGGTAAACAGGAGGGCGTGGGTTCAATCCCAGCCGAGGTATGGAATTTTATCCTCAATATAATTTGAGAATTTGACCACAATAATAGTAGTAGCCTACTGCTGGAGTAAAGGGACTTTTCAGTCCTATGCGAGCAGTATTAAATAAGCACTATTATTATTATTACGAGTATATAATACTTACATAGGTAGGTGAAAGGAGTAGAAAATGTAGAAATGCGTTCATATCAACATTCCTATCCGAGAAAATCGATAACCGAAAATCTTCCCCACCTCCTCCTTTTCTTTTCTCAATTCTCTCCATTTCCCCTTCTCCTCTTCCTCTCCACTTTATCACACCCTCCCCTTCCTTCCTTCTCGTTTATTCTCCCCTCCTCCTTGTCCTCTTATTCTCCTCTCCCTTCTTCTCTTCATTCTTCTCAATCAAAGTACCACAAAATATCGTCCCCTCCCCTCTCACCCCTCTCCTTCTAATCCTTTCAAAATGGGGGCACCCAATACGCCATTCATTGGAATTAGAGAGAGAGAGAGAGAGAGAGAGAGAGAGAGAGAGAGAGAGAGAGAAAGAGAGAGAGAGAAATCATGTTGACAAGTTTCTCTGTAAACCTAACGAGGTGGAAACGGAATCTCTCTCCTCTCTCCTCTCTCTCTCTCTCTATACAATACAATAACACACTAGATTTCTCTCTTCTTCTATTTGGAAACTCTTGCTCTGTCTCTCTCTTTCTGAGAAAAGGAATGTATTAATGATAGAAAGAGAAATCGAGAGACAGAGAGAGGGAGAGAAAAAGGGTGTGTTTACCATTATTTCTCATGCTACATACCCTTTTCCTTCTCTCTCTCTCTTCTTCCACTCCCTCCTCTCTCTCTCTCTCTCTTTCTCTCTCTGTTATCCATATTCACACTATCTTTCTTCAGAGAAATCGAGAGACAGAGAGAGGGAGAGAAAAAGGGTGTGTTTACCATTATTTCTCATGCTACATACCCTTTTCCTTCTCTCTCTCTTCTTCCTCTCCCTCCTCTGTCCTCTCTCTCTCTGTTATCCATATTTACACTATCTTTCTTCATCTCTCTTTCTCCCCTAGCTCTTTCTCATTCCCTCTCTCGCCCTCTCCTTCCTCTCTCTCCTCTCTTTCTCTCTGTCCTTCCTTTTTGTTCTCTCTCTTATCCTCCTCCCTTACCTCTCTCTCCCTCTCTTTCTATATTATTCTCTCGCTCTCTCTCCCTTCCTGTCTCTCTTTCCCTCTCTTTCTATATTACTCTCTCGCTCTCTCTCCCTTTCTCTCTCTCTCCCTCTTTTCTATATTATTCTATCGCTCTCTCTCCCTTCCTCTCTCTCTCTCCCTCTCTTTCTATATTATTCTCTCGCTCTCTCTCCCTTCCTCTCTCTCT
>NW_007378615.1:19760-26884 GCF_000475195.1 Diaphorina citri | reverse complement strand
TTTTATGTTTACTCCCAGATGTAACCTAATGGAGCGTGAGGTTTCTGCGGTCTCGTAATTGAAAGGTTGCGGCTTCGAACCCGGGGAGAGGAGAAGGATATTTTGTACACTCTCTAGTCTTTACCTTCAGGAAATCAGGGTCCGTTGGCATTAGGAAGCCATTTGGTCGAATGAAGTCTAGTCAATTGGTTTTTCATTTTTTTTTTTCAAGAGATTTGATAGAGGGAAGTTTGAATTCTCTCTTCGATTTCTGATAATTTCATGGCTCCAGTTTTAAATTTTTAGTACCTACCTACTAATTTTTTGACTTGGTAAAAAAAAAAAGTATACCTAGTTACCTACCTACGAGTATATTATACTTACATATGTAGGTAGGTAGGTGAAAGGAGTAGAAAATGTAGAAATGCGTTCATATCAACATTCCTATCCGAGAAAATCGATAACCGAAAATCTTCCCCACCTCCTCCTTTTCTTTTCTCAATTCTCTCCATTTCCCCTTCTCCTCTTCCTCTCCACTTTATCACACCCTCCCCTTCCTTCCTTCTCGTTTATTCTCCCCTCCTCCTTGTCCTCTTATTCTCCTCTCCCTTCTTCTCTTCATTCTTCTCAATCAAAGTACCACAAAATATCGTCCCCTCCCCTCTCACCCCTCTCCTTCTAATCCTTTCAAAATGGGGGCACCCAATACGCCATTCATTGGAATTAGAGAGAGAGAGAGAGAGAGAGAGAGAGAGAGAGAGAGAGAGAGAGAGAGAGAGAGATACTCCTATAATAGGGGGAGAGAGAGTAAGGGAAAGGGACGGGAGGTCATAGAGAAAGACAGTATAGGAGAAAGGGAGGGAGAGAGAGAGGGAGGGAGAGAGAGAGGGAGGGAGAGAGATGGGAGAGAGAAAGAGGGAGGGAGAGAGAGAAAGAGAAGAGAAGAGAGAGAGAGAGTATAAAATGGATAATAAAATCCGAAGCATAGTAAAACAATGTTACATCGATAGATATTGTCTACAGGGTGTATTAAAAGAAAACATTTTTGATGAAATAAAGCGAAAACTGCTAAATCAGAGTCAAAAATTTGCTCCTTTTTGACATCAGCTTCGAGAAAGTCTCGGTTATTGGATAAAAATTTCTTATTTTGTATAACTTCAAGAAGAATATTTATCAGTAAGTCAGGGATAGCGTTCCTAAAAGCACCTTTACAATGACTTGTACAACACTTCTACTAATATTTTGACGTCCCAACAACTATAACAATGGTTGGGCATTGTATTGTTTGCAAAGGTTTTTCTTCTTTGATATTACGTCATAACTTTGTGAAGTGCAAATTTTCATTTTCTAGGATCGGGGCCTGGTCGAGAACCTTTAGGAACTCCATTTTCTACTATTTTATTCTATTCTGTGTCTTCCTACTGAGAGATTCTAATCCCAAAACTTCGACAGTAAAGTATTTTGCTGACGCAAATTATTTTCAAATCACCCTGTTACATATTTTGTAGCGGATTTTATGGCCTCCTTTTACGTTACCAAATGCTTTTTATGCGTCTATCCCCGAAAAGGGTGAGTCAAGTGAAAGTTATAATTTTCTTTTTGTATTTGAGTTGAGTTATTCACGATTTCCCCTCTTTTGAAGTCCTTTTCCCCTCTTTCAAAGGAAAACGTACATAATTTAAAAAATTAATTCAGATAAAAATAAGAATATAATATTTTTACTGTGTTTGAAACTATAGATCCGACGTGAATAATACCCTACGCATATACCAGAACCTCATTGATACCATATAATTTTCCACAGCCACACTTCTACTCCTGCTGCGATAGAGTCAACATCTATCTTGGTCTGAAGATGATGTCCTGGTCCTGAGTGACATCGAAAGCTCACCAATTTAAAAACTTTTAATCGTGATTGTCTTGATAAAAATATTATATTCTTATTTTTATCTGAATTAATTTTTTAAATATTTCACGATTATCAAAAAACAATTTTATTTTTAGTACATAATTTAGTTGAAAAAGTTAACACTAGGTGGCGTGGTAGCGTTTGTACATAAATGATTGGATTGGAAGTTTTTAAATATCCAAGAAGCCAGCCCAGAGGTTGTGGTTATGTACCGGGTTGGGTTGAGACAGGACATTGTTTCTACAGTTTGGCATGGAAGTGGTAATTTAAAAACGAGGTTAGTTTACCAACCTTGCCTAACCCAACCCGGTACATAGCCACGACCAGACAGCTTCGAGGGTAACGGGTCTGATCATTTTCAAGTGTCTGTGTGTCACATTTTGTTTACGTTTCTCTGTGATTACATTTCACTTGGAAATCAAAAGGAGATTATGTTTTTTCGTCTATTTTTTGTTTTGTTTGTTTTTCTTTTTCTTCTCTTTCTCTCTCTTTTCGCGCCACCACATTCTGTATTAACTACATTAAGAGGTTTGACAGAGGGAACTGTAACTGCTATGGTCTTATCGTCCCGAAATCGAAGAGAGAAGGAAGACGGGATAGGAGAAAGCCAGCCGTTCCGAGAACGAACATTATCCCATCAGGATGAAATCCGCCCCGGGCGGGAATCGAACCCGCGGCCAGCGCTTACAAGGCAGACGCACTACCAACCAAGCTAACTAGGCTGGCTCATAAGACCTTTGTAGTTACACTGTTACAGTTCCCTCTGTCAAACAAACTTCTTTTTTAAAGTCTCATCTTCGAAAAATCCCCGATTCTGTTATTCGTTGGTGAAATCCACCATCGTAGTTAAAAAGAGATAAAATGCACAAACCACAAACTTGACACGTGGCCTGAGAGAGAGACAGAGAGGGAGGGAGGTCTTAGGTCGTGGGTTAGCTTCCCGCCCGGGGCAAAATTTATCCGAAACAGATAAGGTTCGTTCTCGGAACGGCTAGCCTTCTATCCTGTGCCCACCTCTTCAATTTCAGGACGATAATACCTTAGCAGTTATAATTCCCTCTAAGAAACCTCTACCAGATGAAAACCTCAATAATTAGTTATTATCCTATTTACCTTTGTCCACATCTTTTATTATTTTAAATTATTATCTTTCTCTCTCTAGAGAAAGAAGGAAAGAAGACAAATAGAAGAGAGAAGGAAAACAACCGAGACCGCAGTAGCCACAGCACGGACATAAACCTCTCTCTCTCTCTCTCCCTCTTCATCCCTCCCTCTCTCTCAATATTTCTTTCTCTTTCCGTCCCTTTTCTCTCTCTCTCTCTGTCTGTCTGTCTCTCTCTCTCTCTTTATACCTACCGTACCTTTAGTCTCATATATTCTATCTCTATCTTTTTCCTTCTCTACCCTCCTTACATACCTTTTTTCTCTCTCCGTCAGTTCCCTCTATCAAATCTCTTGAAAATAAAGACAAAAAACTCCGATTCTTCCAGGAATCGAACCCGGCACCCGGGAACGGAGGTTGCTGACACACTGTATATTATTTGAATAGGGTAGACAGCTCGAAACCCCCCGGTATTAATAGAATATTTGGGTCACATTTTCCGAGAGCGAGAGAGAGAGAGTGTGAGAGAGAGAGAACGATGGAGGAAGAGAGAGAGAGAGAGAGAGAGAGAGAGAGAGAGAGGGAGAGAGAGAGAGGGAGGGAATGAGAAAATTTATATAGGAAAAAAGCTCAAAATATTTTCGGAAAATACCTATGTCAAATCAAATATCCAACGCGTCAAAATTTATCGGAGCAATTTTTACTTTTGGGCCTGGTAAAAAATAGTCGAAAATTCAACGAAGCATAACTGAACACAATTTACATAGTTGAAAAAATAAATAGTTAAATAAAAACACGGTCACTCATCCAATGCCACACCACGCCAATTAAAAAACTTTAAATTGTAATGGTCTTGATAAAAATATTATATTCTTATTTTTATCTGAATTAATTTTTTAAATATTTCACGATTATCAAAAAAAAAAAACAATTTTATTTAGTACATAATTTAGTTGAAAAAGTTAACACTAGGTGGCGTGGTAGCGTGTGTACATAAATGATTAGAAGTTTTTAAATATCCAAGAAGCCAGCTCAGAGGTTGCGGTTATGTACCGGTTGTACCGGGTTGGGTTGAGACAGGACATTGTTTCTACAGTTTGGCCTGGAAGTGGTAATTTAAAAACGAGGTTAGTTTACCAACCTTGCCTAATCCAATCCGGTACATAACCACGACCAGACAGCTTCGAGGGTAACGGGTCTACCCTACTATTAGGTCGTGGGTTAGCTTCCCGCCCGGGGCAAAATTTATCCGAAACAGATAAGGTTCGTTCTCGGAACGGCTAGCCTTCTATCCTGTCCCCACCTCTCCGATTTCAGGACGATAATGCCTTAGCAGTTACAGTTCCCTCTATCAAATCTCTTGAAAATAAAGACAAAAAAAAAACTTCGAATCTTTCGGGAATCGAACCTGGGGCTCGGGAACGGAGGTTGCTGACACACTGTATATTATTTGAATAGGGTAGACAGCCCGAAACCCCCCGGTATTAGTAGAATATTTGGGTCACATTTTCCGAGAGCGAGAGAGAAAGAGAACGATGGAGGAAGAGAGAGAGAGAGGGAGAGAGAAAACGATGGAAAGAGAGACAGAGGGAAAGAGAGAGGGAAAAAGAGAGCAGGAGAGAGGGAATGAGAAAATTTATATAGGAAAAAAACTCAAAATATTTTCGGAAAATACCTATATCAAATCAAATATCTAACGCGTCAAAATTTATCGGAGCAATTTTTACTTTTGGGCCTGGTAAAAATAGTCGAAATTTCAACGAAGCATAACTGAACACAATTTACATAGTTCAAAGAATAAATTCATTCATTGATGGGCGACAACGTGAACGTTGGCCAAAACTGATGATACTGCAGCTCTGTATGAGTCTCGATCTGCTGCTAGATGTTTGAGTTCTTCATGTGTGCCTAGCCTCAGCCATTCCAATAAATCTTATATTATAAGAACGATAATTAAATAAAAACACGGTCACTCATCCAATTCCACACCACACTCAGCCGTTCTTAACTTGAAAGAAAAAGAAGCATTGAGAAGAAACGAAGGAAAAGAAAAACGGAAAATTCAAGGTAAAATTAGAGAGGGAAAATAAATTCGAGGTGAAAATTGTGTTAAATGATGAAGCTATGAGAGAGAGAGAGAGAGAGAGAGAGAGAGAGCAAAGTGAGAGAGAGAGCAGAGAGAGAAAGAGAGAGAGAGAGAGAACAGAGTGAGAAAAATAAAATGAGTACCTACAGCTTAATTAATATATTTTTTCTCTCTTTAGCTCTCTCTCTCTCGCTCCCTATTTCTCTCTCTTTTTTTCTTCTCTTTTTTGTGATTAATTGAGGAAGTCCTAGGGGTTTGAAGGAAATGGAGAGAGAGAGAGAGAGAGAGAGAGAGAGAGAGAGAGAGAGAGAGAGAGAGAGAGAGAGAGAGAGAGGGAGATAGAGAGAGAGAGAGAGAGAGAGAGAGAGAGAGAGAGAGAGAGAGAGAGAGAGAGAGAGAGAGGAGAAGCACGTAAAATTAGTCTGGATGCCTTTTTGCCTATTTAATTGAAATTCTTTTTTTTTCTCTCTTTCTCTCTCTCCCCATTTTGTCTTTCTCTGTCCTTCTTTTCGCCTGGTTTGGTGGTTTACCGTATTTACTCTCTCTGTCTCTTTTTCTCTCCCGGTCGCTCCATCCCTCTTTCCCTCCCTCTCACTCTGTATCTCTCTCTCTCTCTCTCTCTCTCGCTCTCTTTTTCCTCCAATGTGAGGATTCCTTGAGAGATAGAGCGTAAGCGCTAATGTAATAATACCTGTTATTGAATTATTATTGTATAAATAAATGGAAAGTATTGTTAAAAAAAAATAATAATAATAATAAATAAAATAATTTAACAACGCCAGAGTCCTTAGGGGTAAGCTTTAGTTCGCGGGTTCCATTCCTGCCATGGGCAAAGTTTATCTGGGGCCAACTTTATCCCAAACAGGTAAGCTTCGTTCTTGGAACGGCTGGCTTTCTCCTATCCTGTCTTCCTTCTCTCTTCGATTTCGGGACGATAAGACCATAGCAGCTGCTGTTCCCTCTATCAAACCTCTTCAAACTTCTTATAATCTTTTTTTTTTTTTAAGAGGTTTGATAGAGGGAACAGTAGCTGCTAAGGTCTTATCGTCCCGAAAGCGAAGAGAGAAGGATGACAGGATAGGAGAAAGCCAGCCGTTCCGAGAACGAACATTATCCCATCAGGATAAAATCCGCCCCGGGCGGGAATCGAACCCGCGACCTAGCGCTTACAAGGCAGACGCGCTACCAACCAAGCTAACTAGGCTGGCCCTTCTGAAGGGCCTTTCAATTTTTTATTCCAGGAAAATCTTTTGATCTTTCCTATCTTCTTTGGAGTTCCGGGCCAAATTGATCAACTTCTAACCCTGTTGATGGCATATTTTTCCCCATTTGTGTAATGAGGTTAAACTTTTTATTATTATTATTTATCGATTTTATGATTATACATCATCATCTTTCCGATATTAATAGTCTCTCATATTATACAGGGTGATTTCATACGCTATTGCATGTATGCATGACATACATGTAGGGATGTAGGTACATGAATGTGTGCTTAAGCGTATGTGGCGGGCCAAAGCAGAGCGAACTCTTATTTTAAAAATAAATTGCCGTCACGTGTCGTGAGCTCATGTGACATCATGGGGAGTCATGTCACGTCAGAAAAATGTACCTAATTCAAAGTTCTCCCAATACAGTGGGCCAGTCTTGTTAGCTTAGTTGGTAGTGCGTCTGCCTTGTAAGCGCTAGGCCGCGGGTTCGATTCCCGCCCCGGGCGGATTTTATCCTGATGGGATAATGTTCGTTCTCGGATCGGCTGGCTTTCTCCTATCCTGTATTCCTTCTCTCTTCGAATTCGGGACGATAAGACCATAGCAGTTACAGTACAATTAAGGCCAAGTCTGCATTCCCAGTTCGTGCTTTCTGAATCTTAATTCCTTCATCCTTCTCTCAATTTCAACTTGGCTATGTTTTGCCTACTCAAATAAATAAATAACCTTTAAATCCGAAAGGAAAGCATAGCCAAGTTGAAATTGAGAGAAGGTTGAAGAAATTAAGATTCAGCATTTTCAGCAGGCACGAAAAACTGGGAATGCAGACTTGGCCTT
>NW_007378615.1:7291-19157 GCF_000475195.1 Diaphorina citri | reverse complement strand
GGAGGAGGAGGAGGAGGAGGAGATAAAAAAAGAAAATCCTTGATACGCCCCCTGTGTGGGCAGGGCCAATGTAGGTTGTATCGGTTTCTAATTTAATAAAATATAAATAATATTCCAAAATAAATATCGAAAGCTGATTTTCACAAACAATATGTTTAATTAGAGTTTTTCCACCCTTAATTATGCATACCTATCACCCACGATACTGGGGTGACCATACTACAGAACAATACTCAAGATGGGACCTAACATAAGAATAGTACAATGTTTTCAATACATTAGTATTGGTATTATTATTAGGTATGTATTATTATTAGTAATATTCTCATTATTATTATTATTCTAAAGAGTGCAAAAAATACCTACCTATTTACCTAATAAAATAATAATAATAAAAACGTATGTGAAGTACCTACCCAATTCGCCCACTCTCTTGTGTTTTCGAAGCTCACATTATATTATTATTATTTAATTTTATTATTATTATTTTATTATTTAATGTTCATGTTTGGTCCCTAGGGGCTTTCAAGAGTACCCCCACCATCAACCCACATTATGTTATGCTGTACGAAGTTTTTTTTTTTTTTGCTGAAAACAAAAAATTTCAATTTATTTTCTTTTCAACCTGAAAGCCAAACAACAACCACAGGAGAAAAAAATCGTGGGAAATTATTCAAAAATTTTAAACTTCCTAAAAATATTTTCCTCTTTTTTCGCTGAATTTCCTTCTTTTGTACTTACTTAAAGTCTGCTTGTTTAGGCAGAAGGTCGTGTTTTTTTTTTTTTTTAGCTAGAGTCCTTTAGGAATAAGGGGCTATTCATTAATTAAAAGGTACAATAAAAATAAACCAACCTCCACACTAGGCTTACACACCGGAGGTCTTTGGTTCGCTTCCCGACAAGGTCGATTTTTTTTTGAAGAGGTATGATAGAGGGAACCGTAACTGCTAAGGTCTTATCGTCCCGAAATCAAAGAAAGAAGGAAGACAGGATAGGGGATTGGAAAAAGCCAGCCGTTCCGAGGTACGAACCTTATCCCTTCAGGACGGGAATCGAACCCGCGGCCTACTGTTTACAAGGCAGACGTGCTACCAAGACGTGCTAGACTAACTTTCGCCTTGGATTAAAATTTGAAATTATTTTTGAATACCCAATTTTTCTTTTCTCATTCCAAAGGGAAGGGTGTTTTTTTTTTTTTTTTTTTTTTTTTACCTAGGGTCCTTTAGGAATAGGGCCATTCATTAATTAAAAGGTACAACAAAAATAAACCAACCTCCACACTAGGCTTACACACCGGAAGTCTCTGGTTCGCTTCCCGACAAGGTCGATTTTTTTTGAAGAGGTATGATAAAGGGAACTGTAACTGCTAAGGTCTTATCGTCCCGAAATCAAAGAAAGAAGGAAGACAAGATAGGGGATTGGAAAAAGCCAGCCGTTCCGAGGTACGAACCTTATCCCTTCAGGACGGGAATCGAACCCGCGGCCTACTGTTTACAAGGCAGACGCGCTACCAAGCTAACTAGACTAACTTTCGCCTTGGATTAAAATTTGAAATTATTTTTGAATACCCAATGTTTCTTTTCTCATTCCAAACTTTTGTGAACTTTTTTTTTGTCTTCATTACAAAAAATGAAAAAAAGAAAAAAAAATGAAAACAATAACAATTTTTTTTTCTCTCCTTTTTAACAATGGGGGAAAAAGAGAGAAAGAGGGTGAGAGATAGAGAGAGAAAGGAAGAGGAAGAGAGTAAGAGAGAGAGAGAGAGAGAGAGAGAGAAAGAAAGAAAGAGAGGAAGAGAAATATTGTTGTTATTTCTGCCTTCCAAGACTTGTGGTTACAGAAACAAATTTTCATTGAGTTAGAAGAAAAAGGGAGAGAGAGAGAAATGGAAAAAGGCATTCTTTAATTTATGCAAGTAAAAGTCCAAAGCCTAATTATTTATAGTTTTGCAAAAGAAAAAAAGAAGGAAGAAGAAGAAGGAGAAGAAGAAGAGGAAGGAGAAGAAGAAGAAGAAGAAGAAGAAGAAGAAGAAAAGAGAAACAAAGTTCCGAATAAATCTAGCAGTTTGTCAGCACCGCGGGGATAGCACATTGAATGGACCAGTTCCCATTGAATCACTGAAGTGAAGCAACGTTGGGCTTGGTATGTGTTCGGACCGGTGACAACCTGAGTAAATCTTTTGCTGCTGGCTTTTTAGTCCGTCCTTCCTTTATTATTACTAATAATAAAAGGTATAGTGGACGGACTATTGTATTCGCTTCGGTGTCGTCTGTCTGTCGATCGGTCTGTCGGTCGGTCCAGAATCCCTCGTGCCTTGTCTGTTATTTTGTCTGGTAACAAAACATATAGCTTGTAACTGTGTATGTATAATATGCAGCTTGTAACTTTATATACAACTTGTAACAATGTACAAATTATGTAGGATAGACGAACAATATAGGTACAATTTAGAAGAAAATACAGACGTCTCTCTCTTTCTCTCTCTCTTTTTTTTTGGAATCGTTCCAAACATGCGATAGCAACGAAGGCACTCGCCCCCTCTCTCTATTTCTCCCCCCCCTCTCTCTCTCTCCTACACATTTTTCCTCCTTTTCCTCTTCTTTTTTCTTAAAGTTCTCTCTCTTTTTCTATTTCTCTCTTTCTTTACCGCTTCCTCCTCCTCCTCCTTCTTTTTCTTCTTCTCCTTATTTTCCTACTCCTTCTTCTTCTTCTTCTTCGCCTCTTTCTTCTTCTTCTCCTCTTTTGCCATTTTTTTAATAATTTCTTACGTGCCATTTTCTTTTTTAATAGGAATTTTAAATTTTAATTCTCTTCTCTTCTATCGCATGACAATAGGGCAGATTGTTTTGTGAGAGACTGAATTTTTCATGCGTCTCTCTCTCTCTCTATCTCTCTACCTACAAATTTAGGAAAATTGATGCATCTGGACTACAAATGACGGCAAGAAAGATATTATATTATTCCCTAGTTGAATCCTTACTACGCTATGGAGTTACAATGTATACATACCTATGCACCTCAGAAAACGATTAATCCTTTGAATACCATACAAAGGCAAATAACAAAGTACCTGTTTAAAAACCATCCAAATAATGGGAACCTGTTAACACCAGAACAACTTGCGAAGTTCATAATATTATTCAACAACTTCCGAGACGAAAAATTTAGATATCAAACAGAAGTAGCATATCCCCTAAGACATCAAAACTTCAAGAAAACTAAAGCATACACTAAATACGGGGAAAGAAAATTGACATTTATTGTCCCTGCACTAATCAATGAATACTGTAATGAGTTCCTTCAAGAAGAAAACAAGACCATCTATCTCAGGCTTGTCCAACCCGCGGCCCGCGGGCCGCATGCGGCCCGCGAGCTCATTTTTGCGGCCCGCAAAGGCCCGCCTAAAAAAATGAACGAAAATGAGAAATAACAGTAAATAAAATAATTAATGGATGAAAATTTCGTTCTTGGAACGGCTGGCTTTCTCCTATCCTGTCTTCCTTCTCTCTTCGATTTCGGGACGATAAGACCATAGCAGCTGCTGTTCCCTCTATCAAACCTCTTCAAACTTCTTATAATCTTTTTTTTTTTTTAAGAGGTTTGATAGAGGGAACAGTAGCTGCTAAGGTCTTATCGTCCCGAAAGCGAAGAGAGAAGGATGACAGGATAGGAGAAAGCCAGCCGTTCCGAGAACGAACATTATCCCATCAGGATAAAATCCGCCCCGGGCGGGAATCGAACCCGCGACCTAGCGCTTACAAGGCAGACGCGCTACCAACCAAGCTAACTAGGCTGGCCCTTCTGAAGGGCCTTTCAATTTTTTATTCCAGGAAAATCTTTTGATCTTTCCTATCTTCTTTGGAGTTCCGGGCCAAATTGATCAACTTCTAACCCTGTTGATGGCATATTTTTCCCCATTTGTGTAATGAGGTTAAACTTTTTATTATTATTATTTATCGATTTTATGATTATACATCATCATCTTTCCGATATTAATAGTCTCTCATATTATACAGGGTGATTTCATACGCTATTGCATGTATGCATGACATACATGTAGGGATGTAGGTACATGAATGTGTGCTATTTATAAAAATTATCCCAGTTTACCTTACAAATTTCATAGTTAGTTTCTAATTCTAGGCTGCTTTAATCAAAAGTTTGAAGAATAATGTCAGTGTTCAAACCAGTTTTTTTAGAATCAGATTCCAGAATCACAAAAAGCATCTCTGTATGCGTCCTATGTTGTGTCACTTGAACTCGCCAGAGCGAAGAAATCATTCAATGATGTAGCCTTGTGAAAAAGTGTGCCATTGAAATGGCAAAAGCATTTGGAGACTAGAAAATGGTAAAAAATTTCGAGACTGCACCTAGCCCTCTCTCATCAAACTGTTCAAAGGCGAGTAGTTGATACGGGTTGCCAAGTTGAAAAGACGGGCGGGCCAAAGCAGAGCGAACTCTTATTTTAAAAATAAATTGCCGTCACGTGTCGTGAGCTCATGTGACATCATGGGGAGTCATGTCACGTCAGAAAAATGTACCTAATTCAAAGTTCTCCCAATACAGTGGGCCAGTCTTGTTAGCTTAGTTGGTAGTGCGTCTGCCTTGTAAGCGCTAGGCCGCGGGTTCGATTCCCGCCCCGGGCGGATTTTATCCTGATGGGATAATGTTCGTTCTCGGATCGGCTGGCTTTCTCCTATCCTGTATTCCTTCTCTCTTCGAATTCGGGACGATAAGACCATAGCAGTTACAGTACAATTAAGGCCAAGTCTGCATTCCCAGTTCGTGCTTTCTGAATCTTAATTCCTTCATCCTTCTCTCAATTTCAACTTGGCTATGTTTTCCCTACTCAAAAAAATAAATAAACTTTAAATCCGAAGGGAAAACATAGCCAAGTTGAAATTGAGAGAAGGTTGAAGGAATTAAGATTCAGAAGGCACGAACTGGGAATGCAGGCTTGGCCCTTATTTTCTGATCTCACCACTTTTATAGGCCGACATTTTTGGATAGGAACTTGGCCTTTTTTTTCACATTTGTGTTCTTGTGGGGGGTAATAATAACTTCTTAATAATAATAGCTTTCTCCATTTCCCATTTTCTCAATAACGGTCGTTATGATTGGATATTGCTCAGTTATGCAAATTTCTCTCCCCCCTCTCTCTCTCTCTCTTTCTCTAGCTGACTCCCGTTCGGAAAAAGATTATTAAAAAATATTTGTGCCCCCATTTTTTTCTAAATGGAAGCTAAATAGTCCAAAGGAAGAAGGGTGAAGAAGGAGGAGGCGGAGAAGAAGGAGAATAAAGGAGAAGGAGGACGAATAGAAGTTAGAAAATGAGTGAAAGGAGGAGGTGAAGGTGAAAGAGGAGATGAAGAAAAGGAAGGTGCAGAAGATGGTGAAGCAGAAGAATAATTAGGAGGAAAAGAAGGAGGATGAAAAAGAGAAGGAGGAGGAGGAGGAGATAAAAAAAAGAAAATCCTAGACACGCCCCCTGTGTAGGCTACATTTCCCTATTCCAAACCCCTTGGAAAAAAAAAAAAAAAAAAAAAAAAAAAAACAGCGTATGTTTACATATTTGTTATTCCATGACGTTGTATTTCATGTACAGGGTGACCGAGTAGTTTGGACAGCTCTGTAGTCTGCTATGAACTCAAGAAAGCTTCATTAGGCTACGGGTTCGATTCCCGCTCGGGACGGATTCCTGAAGGGATAACGTTCGTACATTAATTTAATATTTTTTTACACGGGGCACGGTTGGTCCCGTGGTAACGCGCTTGCTTGCCATGCAGAAGGTCCCGGGTTCGAATCCCACCATCGACAAAAGTTTGTACTCGTTTTTCGATTGCAAATATTTCAACGGGTTACTTTCTGGTGTTCTCGTGTTGACTCAGCACCTAAATGGGAAGTATTGTGTCTCTTCTCGCCCATCTGATGAGAGGCATACTACGGGATGGACATGCTACGACACAGACCACATGCGTCTAATGTAGCAATTGTTTCATTGCTACGAAATAAAAACGGCGGCGGAACACTCATCTTTAAAAATATATATATATATAGGTTTAGCTAGTGGTAAAACAGAATGATCAACATAGTATGTTAGAGTTTAGATGCAATATTGTGATCAACAAACTGTTGGTGGATCTGTATATATATATATAGCACCTATAGTGTCCTAAAGGATAGTTTTGATCTCTACCTCGTCTATAAATAGCCAGCCTAGTTGGCTTGGTTGATAGCACATCTGCCTTGTAAGTGCCAGGCCACGAGTTCGATTCCCACCTAGGGCGTATTTTATGCTGAACGGATAATGTTCGTTCTTGGAATGGCTGGATTTTTCCTCTCCTGTCTTCCTTCTCCCTTCGATTTCGGGGCGATATTAACTTAGCCGTTATAGTTCTCTCTATCAAACTTCTTTAAAATATCAAATCAAACTTCTTTAGAATTGTCTATAAATGAATGGCTAAGAGGCAGAGCGGACAAAGTCCAAAAAAGCGTTTTTAAATAAATGGAGTTAAAGATTAGAACTAGGGGCGGATTTTATCCTGATGGGATAATGTTCGATCTCGGAACGGCTGGCTTTCTCCTATCCTGTCTTCCTTCTCTCTTCGCTTTCGGGACGATGAGACCATAGCAGTTACAGTTCCCTCTGTCAAACCTCTTAAAAAAAAAGACAAATTTTAAATAGAGGTAACCATTTTCTTTTTGCTCTCATTTCAATTTGTTTTTGCACAACACCAAAGTGAAGTTAGCAACCAATCTTCTTCTTAGTGTGCCATGTCCATTACTGGACGTTGGCGATCAAATTGGCTAAATCATTATTATCCACCACTACCATAGCAGTTACAGTTCCCTCTGTCAAACCTCTTTTTTAAAAAAAAAAAAAAAAAAAGATTTAAAGGTGGTTCCGGAAATGGAAAGTAAGAAGTAATTCTCCTTCTCTTTCCCTCCTTACATACCTTCATCTCCCTCTCTCTCTACAGTCTCAATAAACATGAAAACATATTAAAAGAGAGAGAGAGAGAGAGCAAAAGAGAGAGAGAGAGAAGGTGATAAAGTAAACAAGGCCAACCATACGGGAAGAGCAGTGAGAGAGAGAGAGCGAAAGAGAGAGAGAGAGAGAGGGTGATAAAGTAAACAAGGCCAACCATACGGGAAGAGCAGTGAGAGAGAGAGAGCGAAAGAGAGAGAGAGAGAGAGAGAGGGTGATAAAGTAAACAAGGCCAACCATACGGGAAGAGCAGTGAGAGAGAGAGAGAGAGAGAGAGCGAAAGAGAGAGAGAGAGAGAGAGAGGGTGATAAAGTAAACAAGGCCAACCATACGGGAAGAGCAGTGAGAGAGAGAGAGAGAGAGCGAAAGAGAGAGAGAGAGAGAGAGAGAGAGAGAGAGGGTGATAAAGTAAACAAGGCCAACCATACGGGAAGAGCAGTGAGAGAGAGAGAGAGAGAGAGAGAGAGAGAGAGAGAGATGTGTCATATTGTGAAGAGATAAAAGCAGACATTGTCTGGTGTTAAAAAGAGAGAGACAAAAATCAGATAGTTGGAGAGAGAGAGAATGAGAGACGGAGAGAGAAAAAAGGTATGTAAGGAGGGTAGAGAAGGAAAATGAGAGAGATGGAATATATGAGACTAAAGGTACGGTAGGTATAAAGAGAGAGAGAGAGAGAAAAGGGACGGAAAGAGAAAGAAATATTGAGAGAGAGAGAGAGTGAGGTTTATGTCCGTGCTGTGGCTACTGCGGTCTCGGTTGTTTTCCTTCTCTCTTCTATTTGTCTTCTTTCCTTCTTTCTCTAGAGAGAGAAAGATAATAATTTGAAATAATGAGAGATGTGGAAAAAAGTAAATAGAATATTACCTAGGTATGTATAAATATTGAGGTTTTCATCTGTAGAGATTTCATAGAGGGAACTGTAACTGCCACGGTCTTATTGTCCCGAAAGCGAAGAGAGAAGGAAGACAGGATAGAAAATCAGCTGTTCCAAGGACGAACATTTTCTGTTTAGGATAAAATCAAGTCCAGCACCTAAATGGGAAGTATTGTGTCTCTTCTTTCCCACCTGATGAGAGGCATACTACGGGATGGGCATGCTACGACACAGGCCACATGGGTCTAATGTAGCAGTTAATTCATTGCTACGAAATAAAAACGGTGGTGGAACACTCATCTTTAAAAAAAAAAATACCCAGGGTGGGAATCGAACCCGCGACCTAGCGCTTACAAGGTAGACGCGCTACCCTCCACTAACTAGGCTGCAGGCTGGCTGAATAGTGTTTAGAAATAGAATTTGTATGAACGCCGTGAAACTATTTGAGTATGCAATGTGCAAGAAAGAAAAGATTAGTGGAGATGTCTGATTTCCCTTCGTTGAACCAGCCTACCTAGACCACTACACCAATGCAATCTGACCAGCCAAGTTAGCTTGGGGGTCTTATAAACCCTAGGCCGCGGGTTTGATTCCCACCCGGGATGAATTTTATCCTGAACGAATAAGGTTCGTTCTCGGAACGGCAGGCTTTCTCCGATCCTGTCTTCCTTCTCTCTTCGCTTTCGGGACAGTAAGACCTTAGCCTTTACAGTTTCCTCTGTCATAGGTACCTCCGTACAAGATGTAGATAAAATCTTTTATCCACCTATTTGAGTATGCCATATGCAAAGAAAAAACCTTATTTGATATCTTCCTCTCTCTCGCTCTCTCTTGCACTATAATGATCTTTCTCTCTCTCTTTCTATCACCATAATAATATTATCTCTAATCTCTTTATCTCTCTCTTTCCCGCAAGAAATCCTCTTTCCTTCCTGATCTCTCTCTCTTACACACGTTCTTTCTCCAACAAATGGTTTCCTTAATATTGCTTTAACCTCTTTCCTTCTCTCTCTCTCCCTCTATGTCTTTTACATTATGATTTTTCACTTCTTCCTCTCTCTACTCCCTCTCTCATCTTTCTCTTCCTCTGTCTCTACTTCCTCCTTTCTCTCTCTTTTCTTCTTCTCTCATGTTTCTGTTATTATTTTCTTTTTTCCTTCCTCCTCCTTCGGTCTCTTTTTACAGTTGTTTATCCTCTCCCTTCCTCTCACTGCTCTTTCTCTATCTCTCTCTCATCCTCTCCCTCTCTTGTTTTTTTCACTTCGTAAAGGTACCTACCTATCTCCTTCCCTCTCTATTCTGTTTCTTCTTCTACTTTTTCTTCTGCTTCGTCCTTTTCTTCCTTTTCCTCCTCCTTTTCTTTTTCGTCTTATTATTATTATTCTCCTCCTCCTTGCTTCCTGTTATTCTTCTTCCTCTCCTCCTTCTTTCTTCTTTTCTTCCTCCTCCTCTTTTCCTCTTGGTTTTTTTCTTCTTCTTCTTCTTCTTCTCCTCCTTCTTCTTTCAGAATTGCGTAACAAACGTGGGTAGAAAATTGGCTTCAATCATCAGGAAGAATTGAGAGAAAAGAGAAATAAGAAGAGAGGCCAATGAGAAGAAAGATGCAATCATGTAGGGAAGAAGGAGAAGAGAAAAATTCGAAGTGAAAAGATCTCCTCTTTAGAGGAAAGAAGAAGAATTAGGAAAGAAGAAGAAGAAAAAGAAGAAAATTAGAACAACTTCTCCTACTTTAGGATCTAAACTGTTCACTTTACCTTGTGAAAACATAACCTTCTTTCTCTCTCGCAGAGAGCAATTATACTGCTTTGACCAATGCCGTTTAATGTCATGTCTATTTTGTAATGGCATTTCAGTTCTAGTAAACAAATGATAAGTTTTGATATCTGCGAACAATCTCATCGGTAAATTAGACCAATATGTTCGCAGCCCGTCTATTTACATTTAACAACCACGCTCGACGTTGCTTAACAGTGACAGGAATTTTTGCATTCAACCATTCAACGTGCTGTAGCCGTTACAGATAGCTGCTGGCTGTGTGCACTTAAAAAAAAAAAAAAAAAAAACAAAAAAACAAAACAAAACTACAATAGAATATATTTTGTTTATCCTGCCAAATGAGAAAGTCCGTCCACACCAGCAGTCTAAACAAGATCTCGTGTATTTTATGGGTTAATTTTTATTCATTACATAGAAACGTTGAATGATTCATCCTGTATATAAAATGCAAAATTTTTGAAGTAGAATTTTTTTCTAGCAAAATTTGAAGCATATATTATTTCATCCCGATAACTTTTTTTTTTTTTTTTTTTTTTTTTTTTACTGTGAGCTTTTTTTTTTCTCAGGTGTACCTTTTGTTTCATTAAGCTTCCTGTCCTCTGGCAGTCATGAGTCACTAACAATTTAAAAAAAAAAATGTACTTTTGTTTCCCTAGCTGTCCTAGCTTTTTAACTCGTGCCAAAAGCGAGCTCTAAGGAGGAGAGGAGATAAAAAAGGGAGGGAGGGAGAGAGAGAGAGATAGAGAAGGAGAGAGAGAGAGAGACTAAAAGTGCTGATTTTGTGCTGATGTTTTATTCTTTCTGTAGTAATGAGACGAATTAAAATTAAATACACTCTCTCTCTCTTTCTCTCTCTCTCTCCCTTTCTCCTCTCCCCCTCTCTCCTTTCTTCTCCTTCGAATTCCCCTCTATCTCTTTACTCTCTTAATTTCTCTCTCTATATCTCCCTTTTTCTCTCTTCCTGTCTTTATCTCTTTGCCTTCCTCTTTTTCTTTTCCTTCTCCCTCCCTTTTTATTTTCCCCTCTCTCCTTTCTTCTTCTATTTTCACTCTCTCTTTCTTTCTCCCTCTCTCTTCTTCTCAGTTCTCTCTCTCTCTCTCGAGCTCCCTGTGTCTTTTTCATGATAAAATTTTTATAAAAAGCATCAGTTTTTATTATCATTTACCTTCCCCCCCACTGTCTCTCTGTTTCTCTCTCCTCTCTTACCTCTCTTTCTTTCCCTCCACTCTTACTCATTGTTTCTTCCCCCTCCTCTTCCTATCCGTCTCTTATTTCTCCTCACTCTTACTCCTTAATTCTCCTATCTTCCCCTCCTTGTTTCTCTCTTCTCTCTTACCTCTCTTTCTTTCTCCTCTCCCCTCCTCTTAATGTTAGTCTCTTATTTATTCATTATTAAGGTCGCGCCGTTGACTGGGTGGTGGCCAAGTTAGGAACCTTCATGACAGTATGAGCAATTTAGCATGTATACCTAACTGTTAAGGTCTTTAGTGACTGGTGTACACCTTATATTTGGCGAGATGCTACAGGCCTACTCACATTAACCTTTTACGTGTACTGTTTTTGTGATGGATTTTTTTTTTAAAGAGGTTTGACAGAGGGAACTGTAACTGCTAGGGTCTTATCGTCCCGAAATCGAAGAGAAAAGGAAGACAGGATAGGAGAAAGCCAGCCGTTCCGAGAACGAAAATTATCCCATTAGGAAAAAATCCGCCCCGGGCGGGAATCGAACCCACGGTCTGGCGCTTGCAAGGCAGACGCACTACCAACTAAGCTAACTAGGCAGGCGTTACCTGACTTTGACGATTAATTAAGAACTGATTTACATATTTAACGTGCTGTCGGCAGAATTATTTTCAGACTAATTTTATTTATCACACACCCTATGTCGACCGAGAGAGAAAAATATTAAAGACCGAAAAACAAGTGAATTCCCCTAAAAAAAAAAGGTAAAAAATATGGAAAGTGAAAATAAAAGTGGGAAGGTAGGCATCACATTAATGAGAGGAGAATCATCTTTTCCCTTCTATTCTATGAAGGAAGAGGAGGAGAAGAAGAAGAAGGAAGAGTAGGAGGAGGAGAAGAAGAAGAAGAAGAAGGAAGAGTAGGAGGAGAAGAAGAAGGAAGAGTAGGAGGAGGAGAAGAAGAAGGAAGAGTAGGAGGAGGAGGAGAAGAAGAAGAAGGAAGAGTAGGAGGAGGAGAAGAAGAAGAAGAAGAAGGAAGAGTAGGAG